>NW_025110011.1:1291937-1318537 GCF_011392965.1 Frieseomelitta varia | reverse complement strand
CAAATATTTATATTTTTCAAGTTTAAAAGTATTTTTAAAAAATATTATCTTAAACTTGAAAAATATAAATATTTGAAATATTTATATTTTTCAAGTTTAAAAGTATTTTTAAAAAATAATAATAATTATAATAGAGTGCCATTAAGTGTTATTTTTCAGAAATATTTCCCATTGCCTGGTTAATTAACTGTTTATCGTTTTAATGATACAAAAATTCACGTTCCTCATTGCAGTTTCCGTGCGGGATATTATATATTTTAAATTCGTAAGATTTCAAAGGGAAACTTCATTTCCTCGCTCTCTTTCATAATAAAAAGCTTTAGTCGAAGAAAGTTTAGCTGAAGAATGCAGAAAGTAGAGTACTTATTAAAATAAGCCAGCTGGAATTCCGCACAATTTTCCTTCGCGAAGTTATAGGAATCCAAAAATCTCGCGCGCAGTTCAGTCATCTTTTAATTTTCTGGCACGGCGTGTCGTCGTTTTGTAGAACGAAAGGAGGCAGGAAATGAAAGTAAAAAGATTGATTATATTTTCATTAAAACGATCAACAATTAATTAAGCAGGGAATGGAAAATATTTCTGAAGAGTAATAACTTTGATGCCTCTTGCTGCCGTTTTACGCAGCCGGAAATATCTTTGGTACAACTTCTGAACAAATGGCAGGCGGAACGTGAAAAGATGGAGCGATATTAGATATTCTGGATATTAAATATTCATTGTTCTGGGGATCTGGCATATAAAAGCAAGCGGTAAAAGTGAGGATCATGGCAGACATTATTGTTCGGCCAGATAGAAACACGACGAGAAAGGGGACGAAATTTAAATGAAATCGGATGGGAAATGTATTATAAGAGTTCTAAGTATTTGGGGACACGGGCTTCTTGTCGACGGCTACTGGACCTTCTTAGTGAAAGCAAATTAATATACTGGTTGAAGAGAGTTTCTTTCGGAACGACAAAGGGGAGCGTAAAACACCACTTCGCGTGCGGCCCTCTCGAACAAGAAACCAAATTTTTCAGCAGCTACCATTTTCGCACTGTAATTAAGCTTAATGGCTATTTCTCGAGGTTCCATCTAAAGACTTCCGCTACAACACTTTTAATAATTGCTTCAAAGTCTTTGAGGTGCGCGAGATTAAAATGTCCCCTTGATCTATGTTGAACGCGGAAGATGGTGAAATTTTTTTTCAACGTAATTTGTCTGTGATGAATAAAGTGAAACGTATAAATCGTTTTCAAGTGATCACGATTGAAATAAGTATTCAGAACACTCTCTATGTAATTGTACCACAAAATTGACAGTCAACATTACAGTAAAAAGTAAACGTTCGAACCTGTTTATACGCGTATTTTCGAAAATTCTTAATGCAAGACGTGATTTTGAAGTATTGTTCTTTTGTAAATAAAAAAAAGAAAATATAGAGAGATATAAAGAAAACAAAAAAAAAAAAAAAATATAGAGAAAATAGACATAAATGATATATTTTAGCCAAAAAAATATCTATTTGTGTTAGTTTCTCACATGTGCACCGAGAACTTTGCTAATTTTCTGATATCGCGTTATCAGTGTTTTTCCATTGTCGAAAAAATTCTTCATTAAATCTTACATTAATATTATTTTTCAATTTACCATTTTTTAAACCCAAAAATTAGTGGTAGTCACTTGTTGAAAAATATAGTCAAACAATCAGTCTCCAGTTTGATAATGTTGTCAAGTATTTGAAATGTTTTTTTTTTTAACTTTTGTAACCAAGTTTCTCTATCTACAACGTCGTAAAATAGAATAATTCGATAATTCTGAAAATGAGAATCGACAATTTTCTCAAACTTTCGCGTCAAACTTTTTCCGTCAAGTCATCCGCGATTATAGTTGATCGATCAGTTCGCTCGTTATGAATATTTGCTCTTCTCGAAGCAAACAATATCATTGTCCATTTTAATGCGACCAATAAATTTCCTCGAATAACAACACAGTTGTTTTCTCGGATAGCGGACTTCATTGAATAAATTGTTTGTTGAAGCATGTATCATAAATCATTGAAATGCTATTCTTTTAAGACAAAATGGCCGAGATAAGTTCGAGTTTCGAGGAATTACAGAATGTTACTATAATACATAATTATGATTCTATTTTCCTAGTTCCTTTTAACCAAGAAAAAAAAAAAACACGAACCTTTTAATATTTCATAATGCGTTTAGATTAAACGAACGAATGCTCATTCGTTTCCAATTTTGATCAAAGTCACGTTCATTTGGTGTAAACGATAATTGAAGTATGAATCAGCAAATACCAGCGAATAATTTACCAAGCATGGACGAATGCTCGTTTATGCTTGAATTTTTTTTTTTTTTTTTTTTTTTGGATAACGAATCATCATCTGTTTGATCTAGTATTATCAGGGATCAAACTTTTGTTTGTCCAAATCGCTTTGCTACGATCCGATGCGGCGCATGCTGGTCGAATTTTGATACCGTTAAAACATTCGAAATGTAAACGCGTTATTGTTAAAGTAAAATGGTTTTTCATTGCTCTCAGGTACTGAAGAAATGTATGCGTATGCTTTATTTTTATCCTCCGTTTCAGTCTGTCGTGAGTAATTGAGCGACGATACCTGTACATACTACGTGTAGACCAAATAGAAACTGGTTGTCCGAAAATAGGTAAAACAAGATTTGACAAGCCGGCTTGTCCTTTATATGAAAACGGGCTTTCTGCGTACATCTCGTTGTACAACACCCGCGCCGAATTACCTACTGAACAGCATTGTTTTCGCGGACAATGCAAACAACCCTTGGAGGTTCGCGCGACAAGCACCCGCTAACAGTGGCGCTCAAACTCCTATTGTCGTTAAGGTTGATTCGTGTATCATTCATTAGACGTAACAAATTGTTTTCTCCGATATCTGTTGGAGAAGCAATTGGCATTCCTTCAAACTTTCATGCAACTCTTATTGAAAATCGATAAATCATCTCACGCGAAAATGCAAGAAAATTTCATTTCAAATTATGAAACGAACAGTTAAGGGATAGAAATGTTATTATTCTTTTGTTATTATTGTGTAAAAAAAACATTTCCTTTGCCGTTCTTTTCAATTAATTTTTTGTTATAAAATCCCGACACAATTACGAAGAAAAGTTTCCAACAGTCACTTGATATTTGTTTCATTATTATATTTCTTTACTTAGATTTTATAATTGTGTGAAATTTTAAGATGATTGAGATGTTTATAATTGTAAATTATTTATCAATTAATAATCATAGTTATTATTTATTAATTATTTATTATGATAAATTGTTGCTTGCTTCTTAATGGGTTAAAATAATAATGTACAATCGCACATTATGCTCTGAATTTTACATCCAATTGTATTATCACTCACAAAGTTTGCAATTTTGCCGTAAGCACGGAGCATTTATGCAATTGACTAGTTTGTACGTTCATTTTTACATTTTCTCGGTTTAACTGAACAAGCGGAAAAAATAAATGAAAATGATAATGAAGCGTATTTAATTAACAATAAATTCCATCTAGAATTAACTTGCACGAGAGCACGAATTATGAACATGATACGTATCATGATACAAAGACCTGGATTAATTATCTGTAGGATTTTTATGCATTTATATATACGAATGAATATAATATCCAAAAGTTTATAAAACATTCCAAAATGATCTAGCGAATATTTATGATAATATTCATTGGATGGAATAAATTTTTATTACATTTCTTCAATTACGTTCATAAAAATACAATAATGCAGAAATAATGTAGAAATTCGGAAGATGTGAATTTTGCAGATGCAAGGAATCTAAGAAATAAAACTTAATCACAAAAGCGTAGATTATAGATTATAAGTAGCAAGGTGAAAATTTCAGACAATTGATTGTTGCACAAATGAATAATTAGTAATTGATAGAATTCTTTGATTATTTCTTCCAACATAAAGATCGCAAGAGAAAAATCTGATAAGTATATTTTGAATTGATTTTTTAAATATTTTAGTAACCAACTGAAAAGGAACATTTTAATATGACATAATCGAAAAATGGGGAAAATCAAAGTAAGAAGACTTTAGAAAGAAGTTTCAACAACAATAAAATCATTTATAACAGTATGTTTAACGTAAAACCATTTAGAAAGATAATTTTGATAACGTGGAGTTACAAAAATTTGAAACATTCGCGTGACTTAATTTTTCTCCTATTTATATATTTATAAAGGAAGAGAAAGTCAATAAATGTTTAAAGAACATATGACGGTACTAAAACAGATACATTTCTACAGTTTAATCTGCGCAGTTCGCATCTTCCACAAAAAGGGAAAAAAAAAGGTGTCGTAGAAATCAAAAGGCCATCGATCAATCGACGTGGAAAGTCGGTTGGGAAGGTAAAGCGAAATCAAATGGCCGCCCAATAGAAAGCTCTGGGTCGTCATCTCACGTTCGATTAAACATTTTTAATTTCTTTCGACCGATTAGCGAGTCGGGCGAACATCAGGCGCTAGCTTCTGTGCCAAATTTCGTCCCGCGCTGCTGACCGTTTCGAAATCATTCGCCTACCTACATACATACATACATACATACATACATACATACATACATACATACATACATACATACATACATATATACCGCGCTTTTGCCTCTCCGATGCGGTGCCTCTTTTTCCTTCCAATCGACGGATTATTGGAGTTAATCCAGCGTCGCCGACAACCCCCGTCGCCAACCGATTTCTGATTGACTTTTCGCCCTATCGACCACCCTGCACTTTTTCCCCGACCCCATTTTCGCTACAGCCTACGATCGACGCCGTAAAACTGGACGACTATTACCTATAATGAAATAGGGAACTGCTCTGTCCACTTCGGTGGTAATTAACGGCAATTAGCACGTTCGTTCGGCTGACGTTGCCGGCTAATATCGCGAGGAATCAGCTTTGTTAGAATTTCAACGAGATGCACGGCGAAATTGAGTTACCTTCGACTGCAAGTATGCACGTTATAAACCAATTCGATTAAAATTCCCGTCGTCGCTTCTTCGTTTTTCTTTTTTTTTTTTTTTTAACTCTCGTTTTGTAACGCTCCATCGTTTAAATCGGTGAGTAACTTCAGCTCTAAAAGATAATTCTTAACTCATCAACTCCCCCCTGTTCGTCCATTGACACACTTTTCTTTTGCGAAACGTCTGTAAAAAATGTGCGTGATCACGATATAAAATTCAACAACCGTGCCTGAGAATATAGATCATTGAATAGAAATTTGGTCTATTTATTATTAATTAAGGAATTTATCATTTCATCGTGGATATTAATTTCTTATCACTGTGTGAGTTGGAAAAATGCAACATTTTTTTTTTTTTGCAGTTGTTTTCAACCAATTTATAATATTAACAGAAAAGTTTTAATAAAGAAGGGATCTGCATAATATTTTCTCGTCGTTGTATCTTATTAAAATATTTATTATGAATTATTGTTTGGTTCTTAGCGACTTAAAGAAATAAAGATCGACATATCTGATGAAATAAAACTCGAATTACTAAGGTAGCAATTCGTATAGTACGAAGTTAATAAAATTGTATAATACTTTCTTATATATCTCATAAAGGCACTATTTGTTCGTAATGCAATGATACTACGAAAACAATTGTCGATAACAAGGTTGCTTGAGATGTCGTCAAGTTTTCACAGGAAGATGAGTTACTGTGCATTTTTCACGAGAGTTCTAATTAATTTCTGTGCTTTCCCACGAGTGCTCAGATATACGGCACTGCCCTACATTATCTACCTTTTGGTCAACTATTTCTGTTGAAAGGTAGAGCATCCTCTCTATGGTCTGCCAGTGGTCGCTAGTTTCATCAAAATTATATTCCTTTCGACTGTGTACTGAACATACACATATTCTCTTTATATGAATTATTTTCGTAAACATTGAAAATGCCGAAGTAACAAGAGTTGCTGAATTGTTTTATAACGATTTAAGTGAAAATTTTATATTCAATGAAAGTACATGCAATTAATGTAATGAACTAGTTGATAGATTTAAATATACTAATATCGCAGCAGAATGCAGCTAGTTCACCATTGTCAGGACAGGTTTTGGACTATTAGCCGTCCACGTGCTAAGAAATATTTGGCCTCCCCTATTAGTGCATATCATGAATATATTCATGAGTGGTTACTAATATGTTTTTATAGCAGTTCTACAAGGGAGAGTCAGAAGGTTCATCATACTCGTGTTAAAAAAAAAAAAAAAAGAAAAAACTGAAGCATTTGGTATTTGAAATTACCTTTTTATTTATTTGAAAATATAATGTAAGAACTACTTTTATACGCAATTCCAATAATGTTTATTTATAAAAGTCATGAAATTACTATTCAACTTGAGATAATTATTCTCGTGCTTTTTCATCAGAGCAACATTGCTGCTTCATGAGGCCTTTTTTCATTTAGTCGGAAACATAGTAATCACAAAGCGAGATTCACTTCATTTGAATTTTTCTAGTAGACTTTTCGTGGATTGTATCGAACGTTGCGTGACATTGAACGATGCCTTTCATCAATTCTCCCGTCATAGGTTTTTAATTGCTTTTCTTAGTTTCTCTGATGTTTCGCGATATGCACTAATTTCAGTGAAGCTACATTTCTTTTAAATGGAGCTTCATAAAAAACGTGTTACCTGGGTTTCTAATTTGGGCACAACTTGCAATGAACACATCTTTTACGATTGATAAAATAGAATGATATTTGCTTACGTCGAAATACCAATGTATTAATATAACTTTAAAACAAAAGTTTTTCAAAATATTGCCACTAAGTTCCATTGAGATATCTTTAATACAGGTGTTCCTGACGAAAGCAATTTACTTTTTGACTGGCTCTCGTATATAGTACAAGGTGAATTCACAAAATTTTATTTTATTCCATTTTAAGATGTCAAACGAAAAAGCTTGCAAAGCTTCGGCTGGACATAAAGTTATAAGGTGGCTCTAGCTGGATATAAAATTGTAGGTCCATTTCTCATTCGTCCATATTTAATCATAAATGAAGCGATATTAAACTCATAAAAATGAACAAAAATTGTGAAAGGTATCTGTAAAGTTGGAACTTTATCTTTCATTGTTGGAAGTTTTCTTTAAAGTGCACAATCGACCGTTTTAAAAATTTGGCCACCTGCACGTTTGCACGCATTGCACATTTATTATAAACGGCCTTGGCTATTGTCGTCAGACTACTTTCTGTATTTTCCTTTGAATCCTCAGGCTTGCAGAAGAGTGCAATAAAATGCAGGTCAAAGAGACTGGTGTCCCACACTCTAGACCAAGAGTGCGTCTTTCTACGCGGATATTACTTTTGGACTGAAACAAGAATGATACAAGGAGGAATGAGAAATCCAAAAATCGAGAATAATACGAGGGCCAAGAATTTCAATAAGACTGTCACAGGATAAAGGTTCTGGAAACAGGAACCAAGAACTGCAACAGTGAAAAATGAAAATCGAAAATATGAACATTCTCACTAACGTCGAAAAAAGAAATTTCTGAAAGCAACTGTTATCACAGAATATTCAGCACGAATAATCGTATAAAAGCTGCGTAGAAATGGCTCTTTCGTATTTCTAGTAAAAAAAAAAAAGTCTAAGTTTTATAAACGTGTAATACGTTACAGTTGCAAAACGCACTGCACAAATATCTCCTTAAAAGTTGTACTCGAACGTGCATTCACATATATGCCTGTGGAAATAAAAACTGCTCATATTCTAGTCTGAATATTTGGACCTTCGCAAACTACCAACGCACGCCGTAGATATTTACAGGGATTTTGTACCTCATTTGGCTAGCCGCGTAAATTAACATTAAAATCTGCGCGGTTTTGAAAAGGACACACGCTCTTTCTTTCGCTCTCATAATTAACACTTCTTAGTCACTGCATAAAAATATCAATTGTTGCAATTACTTATAAGTAATCTATTAACACATCTTCATCAGAAAAAAAAATCTGTAAATGTAAATTACAATAGCGAGAGGAAACGCTGTTGCGTTGAGTAAAAAATCTAATCATTGCGACAAATCATTACATCTCCTGAAGTACCAAATTTATCTTTGCCCTCACCGTGAATTGCTACATTTAAGAAACTGCTGTCTGGTAACAAGGTAAAATTACACGTCCTGGCAACAAAAGATTCATTAAGACAGAGTAAAATACACACGTGTCTCGAATGCATTACGAACTATTTGTGTATAAAATATAGTTCGATTCATTCACTTGGCTCTGACATGAAACAAAAATTGGTAACAGCTATCCGTGTTAACGAAACAGCGGTGGCGAAATGGAAATTCAAACAGCGATTGCTAACAGTTATGCAAAAGCAGCAGAGAACATTCCGTTAGATTTACGGCTCTGCGGTCGTATAATATCGTCGGATGAGGGGGAGTGTTCCTCATCTCTTCCGTTTCGCGAATTTACGCAAGGCGACACGAATCGCTCGTCGCGAACCAAAGAAACAAGTTAAAGCAAGCGGATAGTATGAGAGAGATTAGAGAATTTTAATTAAAAAATTATATTTTTCTAGCTCTATATCTAGATTAATCTTTATAAGTAATTATGAATTCTTATAACTTATAACGAGTATTTGTAAGTAGTTCATTTCTCTCTTCCTTCCACATACTCACACTATTAGGATATAACAGTTGTAGGATCTGCATTATAGCTTGTACGATGCTAAAGAATACAAAAATATTAAATTCAGCTAAAATAATTAACATTAATATATGGTAATATATAGTTTGTTTCTATAAAATTTATAGGTATATTCTCATCCTCAAAATTGGTAATTAATGAACTGATTGAGAAATAGACTGAATAATAAAGAACAACTCTGTCGAATGTTTCGCCAATTATTTTTCGTAACGCTTAAACTTGAATTTTAAAAACTGGTTTAAATAAACAAGAACTGGCATGCTTTATGAGCTTCCAAAGACGCCAATGCAAATTCAATTTAAAAAATTAAATTGTCGATATACTTTCATATCTTCTGTTTTACTTGTTTCCTTTGCAAACAAGAAAGTCATCGTTCCTACGTCGTATTAATCAGGGGACATGAGTATGTTACAGTTTCAGAAAAATATACCGCACACAAATTGCTCTTAATCTATTAATTTTTTGACAAATGCTTCATTATCGTCACTATCATCAAAGAGATTGAAAAAGATTAGAGAATCATTCTCACTGTCTTTTAACTTTTCAGCCATCCTTGACTCATTGTCAAATAGTCTATTACTGATGTTAAGGAACAAGCGAGAACATGGATCCAAAATTAATTAAAAGCAAACAAAAACTGTGCAGACACAACATGGATGAAATACAAATAGATTATGTCAACGGTGTTTCAAGGCAATTCAAATCTATTCAAATTAAATTTTGCGCAGATTGAACAAATTCTTTTGATAACAATATTGTTACTATATTTAAAATAGTATCTCTCTACATCCAGCAGTACAATTTAAAAAAAGAAAAAATTGTAATGCATGAATCATATCACTGATTTTGAGAGAGTAACTCAAAAATTGTTCCATAAAAAATGACGAAGAAACAACAGTGAGTAATATTATCCCGCGAAACATTAATTGCCCACTTTGAATCGATTAAATTATTGATTAATGTATTTGACAAACCTAACCCAAATCTAACCCAAACCTTCGATATTACGTATCCAAGAAATTAATTTCAGTGGATTGATTGAAGAAATCTCAAACAGTTCTGCAAAAACAGAATCCAACGTTTCTACTTCCAGGCGTAACCACTTATGTCAGAAACAATTTTTATTGCGAAGAAATTTCAATCGATACAAACACAATTTGAAATCGTAACAATGAAGGAAAGAAAATATCACTCTAACGTTTCCAGAAACATTTATATAACTGATCCATTTGATTGAGTGGTGAATATCCTATAAATCAGTAGCGCGGTTGTTTTTTAAGTAAAATTTACTTTTAATATCCTGTGCAATCTTTGGTTATAACTCGCTTTCTCTCTCTCTCTCTCTCTCTCTCTCTCTCTCTCTTCTCTTGTGATAGACTTTCAACTTACTAAGTAACTCTCTTCCGCGCTTGAACGACGTCCATCGTTTTCCTGTCTTCTGATTTATTTTTTTTTTTTTTTCTTTTCCGGAGTTGATTCCCAGCAACAACTTTTAATCACCGACTCTTTGCTACTAGACATTCGTACATATACTCGCGCACGCGCGCGTAAACGCCTAAACATCGGTGCGACCCGGTGCAAGGCCGGTCAATGACCTATTTAAGCGTTGAGAGTGATTCGGAAAAAACAACGCGTAAAAACATACTCTAACTCCGATTACCACGATATATTTACTACATTTTCAGGATATTTCCCGACTGAAGAATTATTAAATCTATCCAGTCTGGTTCTTAAATTTTTCATGACATGTGAAGCCTTCAGTAACTATGAAAGACTGTCTCACTTCTCTCGTAGAGTGAAGATAGAGAACCTGAAAGAATATATCGCTATAATTTAGCAATCAATTCTTTCTCTGTTTGTTTTAGTTATTTAATTGAAATTTTTCATTTGAGTATAATTTGTGACAAAGACTAATAAAAGTCCACATTGAAAATTTAAATTTAACTCTAAGTACCAATCACGGAAGTTGAAACTTTGAAAAAATAAATTGATAGGCGGAAAAAATGGAGAAACCTTTAAATAATTCATTCTATAGTCAAGAAAATAACGCTGAATAGAATATCAATATCCGATTTTCCTTTAACGATCCTATTGTAAAACTTATTGTAATTTGAACTACACGAACTTCTTACGTCTTGCTAAGACCTATCAAATTATAGTTCTGAATTTAATGGTGTATTTAATTTACTAATTAAACATTTTCCCTCAATGAATTGAATCCAAATGTCATCATTATGGTGCAGTATTAATCAGCAGTCTGTATAAAATTTTGGAATTGCTCGATTAATGTTCAAACGAACAAAAAATTGTTTTCCCAACATTCAAAGCGGATATAGAAAGTTTCGTTTGATAATAAACTAATTACTAACCACAGATTTGCAAAGCTACAGCAGAACATCCAATATTCGAAGTAATAGGAAGACAGAAATATTCAGAATGTGAAATTTTCGGATAATAGAATAATTTTACTTTTTGGATATTAAATTGCATGCATTGAATTGTTAACCTAATATTTTTTAACTTGCCTGGCTCTCTTTGTACTTTGAATTCTCGATCTTTCTTTTCGACGACGATATCATCTTTTGTTCTGACTTTCGTTCAGTGTGCAAAAAAATTATATTTAAGATACATTTATCATTATAGATTTAACATTCATAAGCGAAACGTTTATTTGTGGCAAAATTAAGAACAGTTTCTTGTATTATATTTTTTTCTATCAATATTATCTTTTTAATTAATTAAATCTTTTATTTCATAAGTTCTCTTGCAAAAATTAAAAACCATGTCAAAAACCCATGTAATAATAATCGTATAGAATAATTTAGTACAAGAGAAAGCATCTGATAAATATTCTGCTTGCATAATAGAATTTTCAGAACGGTATTACAGTATTCGATTAATCGGATTTCGAATATGAGAGACTCCACTATATAATAATGAGTTACAATAATTAGTTTCGATATTGAAAAGATATATAAAATGATTTAGAGAATAAAAATTTTTTGTAAAAATCTGAAATTGGAAATAACATTGTTGCATTTAAAATATATTTATTTACAAATGTATGGATTCAAGACAAAATAAATAAAACATTATTTAAATCAGAGTCTTAATTAACTACCATGTAAATTAATTCATCAAATTATTTCATCTCTAATTGCAGTTAATGAAATTGCAAATAATATAAATTTTAAATTATTTTTAATATAATTTTTAATATAAATCGTTGATGAACTCACGATTTTGATTTTGATAGAGATACTATCCTGAGTTTTGCTACAATTTAATCTCGATATCCTAAGTTTCTTTTTTTTAAATACAAAAGTGCAAATTGATTACTTTTTGCAGAGGTCAAAAAAAGATTGCCAGATATATTTGTATTTAAATATGAAATAAGTCAAAGAAGTTAAACTATAAAATTATTGGAACTTATATTTGACAAAAGAACTTGTTTGTGTATATCACTTCAAGGATCTTAAAAACGATTGCGTTAAAAATATTAATCTTCTACGAAATTCAAATAGTAAAACATTAACATATTACAAGCCATGACAGGATGGACTTGGATATCTCCGTTGTTTTTTGAAAACAAACGTTTTTTTTTTTTTTTTTTTTGTTAACAAAAGTTGTATCTACTTGATCTTATCTATTAAATATTACAAATTTGGTGAAGATTGCAGTTGACGAAATCATTAAAGATACTACTAAACTCTTTTTGAATTTCAGCAAAAGACAGTGTATAAAATACTAAAGCATTCTATAAAAATATTTTACTTAACTTTAGCAATTACATATCGATCAGCAGTGTTTAAGTAAATAAGATTTAGTGTGTCTGAAAAAAAATATATAAAGCTCTACCTTCTATCACAAAATGTCAAGCGGGGATAATTTACAATAGCCGCTCGAATATTGTTCATCAATTTCGAACTATGAAGAACGATGAAAATAAATTCTATAGCTTACTACTAATTATTCAACATATTATGTACATACATTATTAGAACGTTTTAAATTAACAACCGGGAGAAACATAATTATAGGTATAATAATATAGGTATCATTACCTATTATATCGTAATCATTATCTGTTGTATTTAGCTTAAATAATTTTATACATACGTAGTCGTTAATAATTTTATTTTCAATGCAACGAAATAAATTCATTTTATTATAATATTATAATATTATAGTTATATAATATTATAATACGTAAGTACGTATGAATTCGAACGAACGACAATTGTATCAATAGATTAAAAATATACGGCAATAAAAGATGATCGGTAGACTTTTTTATAATTCACGAGCATTCCATTCCAATAATTGTGCTACATAATTTTTAAAACTGAATTCAATGTACTTGATCATTTTCAACACATAATACCGATTACAATACATAAAAAGAAATTAAACAGATAGAATGACGAGAAAATTTCTATAGAAGATAAAACACTGCAAGGTCGTTTGATTCACAATTTTATCGTAATGTAAAATACATGCACATATATATGCATATACTATATGCTGGAATTGACTTATGACTATTTTATTAAGCTATACTATATTTAGAGAAGTGGACAAAAATATTCGCATAATTGATGAAAAATTACCGATATTTTAAATCATTTAAACTTTGTGAAACAAAATCGTACATCAGTACGGTTGGTCTCGTTTTAAAGCGTGAAATTTTTACCAATCTTGAGTTTCCTTTTTTCCCCAAAGATCTTTTTACATCATGCACCAGGTAGAAGAGATACTTTCGTTGTTAAAAAATTTAAACTCCTCACTGAAAAATGTTTCTCATGATTAGGTCTTGAAGATCGAAGTCTTTTCTTCACATCAACTGCTTGAAACTTTTGTACGATTTTTTTTCGCCATTTTATTGAATCTTGAATATTAGAATTAAACGACAAAATTTCAAAAAATCTTAGCGTTTTCCCATTTAATACTAATGATCGAAGTTCAATAAAATGCAAAATAAAACCGTACAATAAGTTTTGAGAGATCGCTGAGGAGACTTTAATATTCATGACCATGGTAGATTCAATTATAAAAAGAAATTTTTATAATACACGTGTAATATACGTATTTTTATAATATACAAATTTTTATATTATATTATATTATATTATACGTTACCGGAGATATTTGAATTTTCACAATTTTCGAAAATAAAAGTATCCTTGCTTTTCTAAATGAACATAATGGACGTAAAACCATTTTTAAGAAAAACTAACTGAAATTATCGAAACATAGACTTCATATTTCAAAATAAACCTGGATTCGTATATGACTGTTATATTGTAGACAGTTTTTCGAGTGTGCAAGTACATTTGTACATCTCTGTATATTTCACACGTGCAAAAAATTTCCGAGAGAGAGAAAAGAAGATCATTAAAATTAGCAGATAAAAGTTGTTTAGATGTATAATTAAGAAGATATTTACTTTTAAACATTCATCTTGCACACTGTTTCGTCCATGTTCTTGCACCATTCGTTTCGTTCCTTTTTCTTGAATCATAAATAGAGGACTGTAAAAGAAAGATACACGTTTCTGCAGTTACTCGGAACGGTCTATGCATTAACATAAAATCGACAGTGTACCGTGTACACAGGTGAGAATACGAAAGAAGAACGAGAACCAAGATATTCGTACTTTGGATTCTTTTAAAGGAGTCCGAGGAATTCTGAAGTTGTTCGTTGCACTGTTAATCTAATACTGTCACGACGAGACGACTGTTGCAATAAGAAAGGAAGGCAAACAGATTTAATGACGTAGAAGAAAAAAGCGCGGCAAAAGCGGTAACAGCGTCGGCTGTAATGGATTAAAGTTTAAAGCAAAGCACCGATTATCCTTATTATCAAAAAAAATTCCCCATGATTCTTGCGTTATCGTGGTCAACTGTTCTGTCAACATCGTCGAGTAGCCGAGTTTTCAGAATCGCTCGCTTTGAACGTGGTGTGTGTCATCAGCGGCGCGGTAAGCGCGGCATTTAACGACAAAAGGCAGCGAAAGGGAGGGTAGCAAACGGCGAGTATAAAGGGAGAGTGGAGAACTACGAAGAAGACGATTTCCCCGCGCGGAAGGTCGTTTACAAGTCTCGCGTAGCCTCCGCAAAATAAAGATTTCGAGGGCCATTCAGCGACAGCCAAGTGGCCCCGTATATTAACAGAGTGTTGACAGGTGTGTCGGCCGAGGAGAAGAATAAGAAAGAGAAAGAACGTCGACAGCGAGAAACTAAAGCGAAAGAGCACAAAAGGAGAATCTAGAGCCCCGTTGGCGAAGTCGAGACACGAAATACGAGTCGATGAGTAACCATCGTCTCGGTAACATTCGGCATTCGTTAACCTCTTGCGCTGGATCGACGTGCCACGCAAGTCGAGAATTTTGTATCCCAAAGTTGTTGTAATATTATGCAGTATTCAACTTCTACATTTGAAATTTATCTTAATTCAACATCGAGGTCGCAATCTTCTACAAGATCTATAAAGAAATATAACGCTGTTATCCCTAAGGTAATTTATTCTATTAATTTTAAATTAAAGATCAAATTATTTTCTTTAATTAAAGTTTCCTAAAATTAAGATTTATTAAAATTATTTTCCTAATTAGATATTAAATTAAATTTTATATTAAATACAAAAATTAATTAATATAAAATTCTATAGGGTCTTATCGTTCCATAAAAGAATATTAACATTTTTATTAAAATTTTAAATTTATAATTTATATATGAGACAGTATATATTTCATTAATCCTCAATACTTATTTCCTCAGTTTTAAATATATTTAAATATAACCCAGGCAACAACAAGTAATAAATTTGTTACTTCTTAGTAATTTCTAGTTTAGTGATATCGTACCGACGAGGTAAAAAAAAAGAAAGCGACGAATTACATGGTTTGGTCACTCGTTATGGTCCGTGAACCAGTTGCCAGCGCAAGAGGTTAAAGTCACGGAAGCCCCATCGTTGGGCAAAAATGAATAAAGCATTAAACGGTAATGTGAAAATTAAATCAATACGTAACATTGGACGTGTAAATTATAAAGATATCATGAGTTGCTAGAATATTTGATAACGTGCGAATATAGTAATAGTCAAAATCTGCCAGTTTACGAGCAAGATGCTTGATGTAAGCGGAGACTTGGAAAAAATATAATAAATATTGGTTGCACGAGAGGGAAAGAATATGAAATTCCCAATATACTATAACATACTATACTTCACACATATAAAATTCTCAGTATACTTTAATATACTATACTTCAAATATGTAAAATTCCCAATATACTATAACATACTACATTTCACACATATAAAATTCTCAATATACTTTAATATACTATACTTCAAATATATAAAATTTCCAATATACTGTAACATACTATACTTCAAATATATAAAATTCTCAATATACTATAATATACTATACTTCAAATATATAAAATCCCCACTATACTGTAACATACTATATTTCAGATATATAAAATTCTCAATATACTATACATACTATACTTCACACATATAAAATTCTCAATAAACTTTAATATACTATACTTCAAATATATAAAATTCCCAATATACTTTAATATACTATACTTCAAATATATAAAATTCACAATATACTATAATATACTATACTTCAAATATATAAAATCCCCACTATACTGTAACATACTATACTTCAGATATATAAAATTCTCAATATACTATACATACTATACTTCACACATATAAAATTCTCAATAAACTTTAATATACTATACTTCAAATATATAAAATTCCCAATATACTATACTTAGGAGAGAAGGAATTGTTCGTTGGAAGAATTAATGGTAGATATTTAGAGAAAACAGTTAATTAAGAAAAACGTACCGTATATGAATGTATAAATTATGAAAGAGCAATTTGTAAACCAAGTCTGTTCCTCAGCCTTGGGGTTGGAATTACTGTTAATAAATAAATGAACAAAAAAACTAAATAACATCGGGTAACGTATGATATTCAACGATCGGCAAACCTTATTTCACAGATTTTCCTTTCGCTTTGGACAAACGTTCCAAGTAATTGTATTCGAACGGCGGATCGCCGAGGGGGTTGGCGGCATTGCGTATCGTTAGCGGAGAGTTCGGTTAGCCTGACTGGCTTATTCACCGCGCAGTTTCAACGCTAGGCTTTTCATTAGGGCGCGTGATTGATGAGGGCCCATCGCACTGCGATATTATTTTGAGTTGGTGCACACCTAGCCCAGCAGCCCCGGAGCAAGCCCTATTATCTATCGGTCCTTTTGCCCTCCGATCTCTCTCTCTCTCTCTCTCTCTCTCTCCTTTCCTCCCCTTCTCCCCCTTCACGTTCCTGTCCTCTGCTTCGGTTCCCGCCCCTCCTCTTTCTCGGCGGCCAGCATCATCCTCGTTCCACGCTGCGCTCACTCGCCTTTCGTACTCAAACCCCTTTGTTCCCGTGGGCTGTCGACGCTAATGGAAAGCACTTTTAACCGATGCTAATGGAAACGCGCCACCGGGTTACTTCTCTCGCTGTGCGAGCCCTCGGCCTCGGGATCGTTGCGAAAAATTATCTCGCGGACGTATCTCGTTATGAGCAGCGTGCAGTTTTGAAGGACGAGGGAGAATCAACGGAGCGAGCCTCGAGATTGATAGCCGAGACGCGCGCAATTTATTCTTTCCAATCTCGGTGTCTCGAAACTCGAGGTTAATACGCTCTCGATCGATTAGTTCGCGGCCTCCTTCCAATTATAGATATCCCTGATTAATCACTCGCACTCGGGCGTAAGTGCAACGAGTTTGATATTTATGATTTTTCTTTCTCTCTCTCTCTCTCTCTCTCTCTCTCTCTCTTTCGGATGACACGTCTCGTTAGGATAGTTTCTGAATAGCGTAAGAAGGGATAATCCTGTTCGAGCGTTAAAAAAATGGCTAAACGTCGTTTCAAGACAGCCTTCACGCCACATCAGTCTTTGTCCCGACAAATTTTCGCGTCCTCTTCGTGTTCTATCGTCACCGCCAGACACTGTTGGTCCTCTTTCGCCTTGAGAATTTGTTTCTGTCTTATCTTAACGTGTCGCGCTGCAACCATCTGCTACGTGTCGAGCGTGTACTACCCGCTACCACCATAAATCCTCATCGCGTTCAAAGGCAGGCAGAGTGAAATCGATCCATTTTTTTCACATCGAACACGAAGGGGAAAAAGAGGAACTCGAACAACAATCTGCGCGTTATGTTTCCTTTCGTTTTATCCGCCGGCTGACGAGCGGTTTTCTTTGAAAACAGTTTATCTTCATCGCGCGATCGATGCAGCCTCTAGCTGCAGCGTAGATATCAAACGAACAAACATCCTTAGTCCAGTGAGGTAGATCGCGAATCCGACGCGAGGAAACTTTTCGTCCAACGGAGAGGAAGTGACTGGCTAAGAAGGGGGCTGAGGGAGAGACGTGCCGTTCCAGTTTATCTTCGAGAATATTGAAAGATATACTTGAGGCGTGTAAACTTTGGACAGAATGGAACGGATAGATGGCAGATTATAAATTTCATCGTTTGCAAGAACGGCGTTTTCGAAACTAGCGTACGATTGAACGATCCGAACGAAACGATCCGAAATGGAAATCACGTTTTCTTTGCCCTAACGTCAGGTTCGTTTCAACGACGTGAGCCACATTTTCATCTGGTTTTTCAGCCGCGGCACTAATTATGCCAAAAAATTTGCGCTCGGCGCCCGGCAGTTTCGAGTGTCTTTTTAACTGGCCGCTTCATATAATGAACGTATCGTTCGCCAGTGGTCAAAGAGAACTGGTAGAGAATTCCGCTCGGGATTTTCACCGATTTGTATCATATTCGTCTCTGTGCATGCTGGGGAAGGAAAATAAAAAATACGAGGTATCGTACTATGTATCATTGATTAATTCGATTAGAGTGAATTGTTTGCTTTGCCTCTGCGAAACGAGGGGAATTTGTGAAAAAAAAAAAGAAAAAAAAAGAAAAAATTATACTGCACGGATATGCGCGTGTTTCGTTTCTAGATTTATCATGGATAAAAAGAACATCCGTTCACGCCGATACAATATTATATACAGTACATACATTGAATATATAGGTGCATATATGCGTATGGTACATACAAGGTACATACAAGGCCATCTATTTAAATCGAACGTCTCAATAATTTTCAATGTTGTTGAAGGTGAAAGAAAAATAATTGATACTGACGTATACGATAGCAAATAGTAAATAGTAAATAGTTTAATATCGGTTATATATACTATTCGATATATACGCGCATGTACTTATATTATGTATATAAAGGCCGTTTTATTTAAAATTGAACATTCAAATTATTTTCAGTATTATCGAGGTAGTAATTAATAACGACGTATTACATATAATTATTGTATTTATAATTTTTTGTAAATTAATTAAACAAATAAAACATTGAAAATAGAATTATTATTCCTCTAATTGTAATAATTAAAATTATATATATGATGATGGTTCAATTAAATAAATATTATAATAAAATATAATTAATTATAATTATATATTTATTAAATAAATATTATAATAAATATATAATTGATATAAAAATAGTAAAAAGAAATGAAATTAATTAACTGATTTAATGGATTGAAAGAAATTCTAAATAGTGATAAATTTATTAAAAAAAAATTAAGATTACGAATGAATTTATCATAATAATAGAATTTAAGATAAAAGTTTTCATTATTCCAAAAAATATAAAAGGTTTATTATTTATAATTACATATTTACGTAACAGCAAATGTGAATAACAGTCTAACCTAACCCAATGTCGGTACTCTCAAATAGACGTAAGTAGATATTATCCTTTTTTAATCGTCTTCGATTTCGCTGTCATACCGCGCTCCAATCACGAGAAGGAAGACGTACATTTTGTACAAGGCGCAGAACACAAAGGAGTTCTTTATCAAAGCGGATTTTTCGTGGGTAATCGAGCGTATGATTTATCGCAGCCGGAAAGGTCTGTTTTCATTTCCGGTCCGATCTAAATCACTCGAATTCCTCTACGGCTCAATTGGATTCCCTTATGCGAGCCGGAATGTACCGCTGTTATTGCTTGATCGAAGGCTACATTTGCGTAATACACTGTAGAAACTTGGTCGGCCCGACTAAGGAGAGGAGAGAGAAAAGGGAAGAAAAGGAAAATAGGATGGAAGGGAAGAGTAAAATGGTGGAAGAAAAAAAAACAGAAAGAACTTGCCGCGATGTTCTCGTCCGATAGCAAAGACAGACGGTGTTTACTGCGTTTCGTTGCCGGCTCGAGATTTTCCCGTCGGCCCTCGAACGCGTTTCAAGAGAATGATAGAGCGTTGTTCAATTAGTTTCGTTTCGAAATGGACCCCGGAAGCATTCGGGATGACCGAAGTTTTTTCCCGTGACCCTGTCGCCGTTTCGGTTTGCTACCGTGAAACAAGTACGGATTGTAAATCCGGCGTGAGTTATCGCCGCGTTTCGATCAAAACTGTGAAACTGCAGTTTTCAGGCCGGGCACGTGAAATTTTTCACTGGAAGTTCTTCCGGTTACATCGGTCTGCTGTTCCGTGAAAAATAGTTCCATTTTGCGGATGTCACTTTCCCGCGGCTTGCCGTACATATGTATCGGACGCGTTTTGCTTTTCAATGTCTCATCTGTTAATTGTATTAAACAACATTCGAAAGTCACTTTCTCTCTTGCGGTTTTCCTTTTTCCTTGGCGAACGACATTTTCTTACGTTTATTCGGATTACGTGTATTTGTTTCAATCGAATGAGACATCAATCGACAGGCAGACGATATTTCTTCGATAGAAGATCATCATTTTGAGCGTGGGACAGGATCATGGGTAATATTTCTCTGCGATATTCATGATCGACGGTACGTTACAACAACGTGTACGATACGACAGTACGTTGACCGAAGATATGAGTAGATTTTTCACATTGACGATACAGCCAGAAGTCGAAGCTCTTAACGCGTTCACGTGGAAGTCGAAATGTCCAGCGGCTGTAGAAAAGGCTCGAAAACTCTCGAAATCGCCAGCTGAAAAGTACAAAGTTCCAAGTTCTTAACGGAGTCGCGGCCGGCAGCAACTCTCCCAGGAAAAACGAAACAAAGGTCTGTCTCGTCGAACTCGTAACTTTCTGCATCTTTCTAAATTCCTCCCCGTCTTTTTCTCTTCTCCCTTTTCCTTTTCCATTCCCTGTACGTTGAATTTTCACATTTCCGCGCTAATCGGCTTCACGTCACGTTCGATTCTAAAATTCGCCGTGTCGTCGTCCATCGGTCCGTCGATTTTCGTGATGCATAGGGATATTGATCGTCTTCAAATTGGATGGAACATCAGAGGACGAGGCGAGATGATGCACCTTGCCAGAAGAATAACCCATGTGAGAAACTGGCGTCGGTGAACAAAGCTGCTTCTATGGTGTATCAACGGGAAGACAGATGTTCACTTCGATCGAATAGCCAACGTGAACATACATATTTCAACCTGTGCCTGCCCTTCCCTCTTGCCTTATCTCCGGAATTTGATATCGAATGTGCCAGTGACGCAGCTGGATATCATTCGTCATACTCCTCGATGTTGCAACCCGGCAGACGTAAGAAGCATCGACGTTCGTTTCTTCCTGTCGTTAGTTTTTCAATCGACTCGCGAACGCCGCTGATGAAACTACGATAATTCAAATCCTGTCATTGAACATCGTAATTCGATCGCACGCGAAAACGAAACGCGATAACGGGAAGTTCTTTTAACAAAGTTGCGATATTTCCTCAGTTTTAAGTATATTTAAGTACAAGAGCAAAACAAATAATAAATTTATTACTTCTCGATCATTTCCATATACCGACAAGTTCGATGAGAAAGCGACGAATCAATTGTATATGGTTCGGTCACTCGTTATGGTCCGCAATCAGTTGCCAGCGCAAGTGGTTAAGAATACCTACAAGTAATGTCGTTTTCTGACACTGTCGACAATTTTATTTTATTTAATACAGCTTTGATCTGTAATATAATTTAACACTAAATGTCAATGTACTTAATTGGAATATGGGTTATATTAGGCATAACATAGGTTATGTTATAATATATTATATATTATAGCATATTATATAAGTAAAATACTATATAAGTAAAATTATATATTTAAGTAAAACAAAATAGGCATATTATAGCATATTATATTATAGCATATTGTATAAGTAAAATTATATATTTAAGTAAAACAAAATAGGCATATTATAGGATATTATATAAGTAAAATACTATATAAGTAAAATTATATATTTAAGTAAAACAAAATAGGCATATTATATAAGTAAAATACTATATAAGTAAAATTATATATTTAAGTAAAACAAAATAGGCATATTATAGCATATTATATTATAGCATATTGTATAAGTAAAATTATATATTTAAGTAAAACAAAATAGGCATATTATAGGATATTATATAAGTAAAATACTATATAAGTAAAATTATATATTTAAGTAAAACAAAATAGGCATATTATATAAGTAAAATACTATATAAGTAAAATTATATATTTAAGTAAAACAAAATAGGCATATTATAGCATATTATATAAGTAAAATACTATATAAGTAAAATTATATATTTAAGTAAAACAAAATAGGCAAGACAAATAATAAATTTATCACTTCTCGATAATTTCTATTCAGTGATATACCGACGAGTTCGAAAAGAAAGCGACAAATTATTGTACACAATTCGGTCACTCGTTATGGTCCGCAATCAGTTGCCATCGTACGTTGCGGATACCTATTGGAACTAACTGCAGCCTCCTCGTTCAAGTGCCCAGATTCTCAGCTGCCTATGCGTCAACTAGATCAATTCCACATCTTCGAGGGAATCGTTCTCTTTACTACATTCTACTTCTCCACTCGATTTATGTATCTCATTCCGTTTCCAACAGATTCCCGTCCAACTTGTAACAGTTCTTTACTGGCTCGCCGCCGGTATAAACGGCCCCTTTCGCCCCGGTCATTCTCAGTGTCAAAGAACGGTGCATTTTCAGCGGCGAACTTCAGAGGCTGATTAAAAAACTTTTCCCCGGTCACAATTCCAGGAGCCGAGTGGCTATCGCGGCCACTCGGAATTTTTGGCGTGCCGCAACAGAAATACTGACGCGACCAAAAATTCTTAAAAGCTCCGTGGCTGGCAAGTTTTAAGGTATAGCGCCGCGGTCACACGAATGTTTCGCGAATGCCGCCGCAACCACCGTCACCATTTACTCTCTAGTAAGTTTCCAAAACTTGGGAACTTTTACGAGACGGCGCGTACAAGCGGCAAGCTGTGTGCATAGACTGCACGCCTCGCTCCTTCTTCATCATCTTACTCGCGGTTGCACACCTCGGCAAACACGGGAGAAGTCGGCACGCCATTAGAAAAATGCGGCAATTCAAGCTTCTACTCTGCTAAAAATCTGCCCCTTCCCTATCCAGTCACATTTCTGCGTTTGCGGAGTTCGTTTTTCCTTTCTTCTTTTTTTTTTCTTTTTTTTTTTTTTTTTAATGTAACGGACTGCCTTTCGTATTGCAATCTCTTTGAAGAAAAACATCTTTCCCTCGAGGGAAACAAGTTTCCGAACAAAGGAGGAGTCTAATTATTTCGAAATGGAATTCACCTCGTTCGCAGCGTTTCGTCGAGCAAGCAGAATAAACAGAAATTTTTAATCAACTAGTTATTTCGTTTCGATGTGTACTTACAATTTGCATTGCTGATTGCAGTTCCATTCAAATTGATAGCTTAGGAGCAATGTTAATGTACAGTCAAAGACCTGGTGAAACACGCAGAAGCCGTGTGTAGAGGAATCCCCTATTGCAGGATAGCGTAAATTCATTACGCTACTCTTCGCTAGGCGTAATCCCTACCCGAGAACATCTCTCATTTGGAGAATCACCGCACGGATTTAATTCCCGATATTCAATTCGGCCAATCTGCACGAATCTAGTGCCCGGAACGTCTACCAACTGTTGATATCGATCTCGTGCGGTTAATATCGCAGATTTATATCGCATCTTACGAACCATGCTTCCTAGTTGCTTCCTCCGTAATTTTCTTTTTCTCCCCCCCCCCCCCAAAATCGAAAACGCACGCAGCTGAAAATTAACTCGAGATAAATTTTAAAAAACCCGCTTCCTCGAAATTGGTGGTCTCTGCGAACTGTCCGACGATACATTTCATTTCGTTGACGAAAATTATTGCGGACGATAGACTTCGATGCAACTGCACTGGCTAAGAGCGGTTAATTGAAGCGGAGGAAACCCGTAATCGGATTACAGCCTGAGAGAGCAGTAATCCGAAGTCTCGAACAATTAAATTTCTTCCGTAACTCGTACGTCTCTGGCAGATCTCCAAAACACAGCAGACACGCCGAGCCATTCGCATAGAACGAGCCCGTTGTATCCCGTGGTGTAAGAACGCCGGGAATGTGGATGATGGCAGAAGTCTGTAATTCACGAAGATGCTTCAAATTTGCGGAACAACGTTTGTTTTCCCTTCTGTCCGCCGTATATGGTTGCCGGTTCCCTTTTTACTGCGGCTCTCGATCGAATGACCAACATTTTCCAGTTTTCTTCTCCCCGGTGACTACTCAAGAGCAATCGGCGAATAATGGAACTTTGATGAAACTTCTTCGCGTAATTTGAAAGCGAGGAACGACGGACGCGAGACACGTTGAAAAACGTTAACGTTAACTTCGTTAACTTTTCTTCACCCTCGGCGAAACGATCTTCACAAAACTTCCATTCATTCTCGCGCAACTGCCCGCAAAGTAAAATATCGTACGTACGATAAATCATTCGAACGACGCCCGCTAGAAATAGTTCGTACGCGTATATCGCTTTTCCGCTTCTCGTTTCCGCGTATCGAGGGTATCGGCGAATAGATGGTATTGCCGTTCCACTGAATTACGTGTCGGCCACGCAGATGCGTTACGGTCCAACGACTCTCTCTCTCTCTCTCTCTCTCTCTCTCTCCAAAAGTCCACACGGCTTTTCCGCTCCCTTTTTCCAGACAGCGAGCGAACACCGAGTTGTGCGGGAATTTTTGGCCGGAAGTGTTACCGACCGTGCGCAGATTTGCATGATATGATAATTTTCCTCGATACAGGAGGGAACAGCACGGTTCGATGCCATGCCAGTCATCCTGAATCTGTTCAACGCTTGTGCATTGCCGTGCAGATGACCGTGAGTGTGCATGACCCGCACACCTATGCTACCGGACCAACGATATTAAAGAAGGCCATGATTCGATTTGCAAGATATTGATACTCGTGCTCGGTGGCGGATCTAACACTTGCGGCGCCTGGAAATGGTCACCGAGGCCATTTTTTTTTTCATTTTGGAACGTGAACTGAAGCAAATAACAATTAATTTTAGGGAATCTTTTCTGTAGAACAGTACTCGCACATTCGTGAGATTATCTGTATTTTAATTGTTATGATTTCGTAAGCTCCATTTTGACAATCCTATGTTCTTTTTTTTTTTTTTTGTTTTTTTCGAAGTTGCAGTAAGTTCGGGGGAAAAAGGAATACTTTTGTTCTCGAAAATTGAAAAAATTCGAACGCCTCTGAAAAATTTGTTTCACGACTAAATCTACCATGGTATTAAAGATTAAAGTCTCTTTCCTTATAAAATTGCTGCACCATTTTATTGAACTTTAAACATTCGTAGCATAGGCTGTCAGAATTTGTTGAATTTTTGTCATTTAATTCTAATGTTCAAGGTTTGATAAAATCGTGTAGCAAGTTTTAAGGGACTGATATAAAGGAAAGATTGCATCAAGAGAAAATTCTTTCCATGTTTTCGAAGGTGCTTAAATGTTTATAATTTTTGACAGAAAAAAAATATCCTTGCTGCGTGATGTGAAAACATCTTTGGAAAAAAAGAATTCAACGTTGGATTGATTGTTGTACGAAGCTTAAATAGTTTAAAGAATCGATAATTTTCCATCGAGCGTGTGAGTACTTTATCACACACATAGGAATATAACAGAAACTAATGTAAATGAGTATAACGATTTATTTATATCATTTTCAACGTTTACTTTTATCAGTTGACAGAATGATAAACAATTTCAATTGTTCTTCGAGCGTAGTTCGTTTGTATTTATTTTTTGTTACTGACACTCTGAAGAAAGTTTTGCTTGATTTACACATAATAATGGATAATAATTATCGTTAAAAACAAATCGACTCGACAAGCATCATTCTAACCAAAAATAAAATTTTTATCCCAGTTTTTCCGTATTAACAAACAGCGACTCGCGCGGAACTGCTGCATTTTCAAATTTTCTCGACACATAAATGTATTTATTAATACATGAATGTACATAAATGTATTTATTAATTTATTCATATTTAATAAAATGAAGTATTATATACAATCCTCTTATTTTGTACTATAAATAATAAAAATCCACTGTATTTAGAGTGTGAAAATCACAAATCAGGTATATCTTACATTTAACAATTATTTAATCATCTTTTCAACAAGCATTTCTGAGAAGTTCCATAGCGTTTTGGGACTTCCTTACAGCGTCATTAGCTCGTGCTACAATTGTATCCTCCTCACGATCTTTTCCCGTTCAAATCATTTTCAACGTGGTGTCACTTTTCAGATATTTAAGCGAGGCTGCACGTTCAGAAAGAAAAGAAATTCGACATGTTTAGCTACACCCTCTGAACAGCTGGGTAATAAATTTACATGTTTCCGGCTGTTTCAGCCAGCGAAACGAATTAGCTTCACGCACGTGCAAACAAGCCACGGTCGAAGTGTTTCCAGTGCGAGAGAAATGAGATATTTATTCAAAAAAAAAAAAAAAAAAAAAAAAAAAAAAAAAAAAAAAAA
>NW_025110011.1:1225194-1291918 GCF_011392965.1 Frieseomelitta varia | reverse complement strand
AAAAAAAAAAAAAAAAAAAAAAAAAAAAAAGAAAAAAATATATCCGATGATATGTGTAGTTTGGCAATTTAGTCCGATTGATTCACGCTTCATGAGCCTTTACGTAATAGTTTGCTCGCGCTTTTCCTACGCGTTCTACGAGAAAGCTGGGGTCTTACGTACGGAACAGCGAATACATCTCGTTATGCTACCATTAAGTTTGTGTACGACGAACAAACAAACGCTTCGCAAGAGACCTCGTTAATCTTACGGTAACAAAGCTGTACAAGCATCCTGATGTCGAGGAGAAACGGAAGTCATCCCTATATATATTAAGGTCGAGCAGGGTAAGCGGAGAACGAAATACAAAGATTGTTTCGCGCGAAGAGACCGCGTCGAGGCGTAATAAAATAAATAGGCGCGGGAGAACTCTAGCGCTCCTTTCACTCTGCACAAGACCAACCGAGAAAAAGAAAGGAAGGGAAACAAAAAAAAAAAAAAAAAGGAAAACGACGAAACAGCACCGCTTCTGTCTGTATTTCTGCTATCGCGCGAGATTGTCACAAAGCACGGGAATAAACGCATCAGTCGCCACGTATCCCCTTGGTATTTATTTTAAAACGTAATTTACGTGAACTGGAAAGGCAAACGCTATTCACGCTGTGCCCGTAATATATTGTTTTTTCTTACAGCGCCATGAAAGAACTTGGGCATCACTGACTAACGGCGAGAATTGCCTTTGTCTTTCGCGAAGACAAAAGCTTTCGAGTGACAGCCAAGAAGATGTACGGGGTGTCCGTAAAGTCTCTTTACAATTTCAAAAATTTATCGCAAAGGCAAATGAAAAGACAGATAAGTGGATATTATTACAAAATGAGACGTGTATATTTAAGTTTTTTTTTTTTTTTTTTGCCTCATTTAATACACCTCTATATGGGCACCATTAATTGTACGTCAAGACGTTACTTGATTTCTTACACGATCGATGTTTTCCTCAGATGTTGTTGATCGTTCACTCCTCCCTTCGATAGAACACTGTCCCTGTCTCTATAAATTTCTTGTGCCATGCGCGAATTGATGAACGTACCTGAAATACAATGTGATAAAAACCTCGATAACCACTGATTACGTGGAACAAATCTGACGAAAATATCTCATCAGTCGCCTTTGTAATAAATTTTTGAAATTGTAAAGAGACTTTACGGACAGCCAGTAGTTTTAAAGCATTATTCATGAGATTCGCGAAAGAGTTTTATCGGTGCTGTCAGTGTATCAGATGACTAATCTTTCACGTATCGATCATCAGATAGTATTCGCCAGACAGAAATTGAGTTTGCTACGATTCGAAGAGTCATGGTGGTTCGGGACGGCAGTGTTTGCGAAAGATCAAGTCTACTAGAAGGGAAATAATTTGACGCCGAGTCCAAATCGTATTTAAATTTCACACGAGGTTTGATCGGTCCCGGAACGATAGTGACACTCCCTTGAGGGGCAAAGTCGAGCATCGATCAGCGGCAGAAACGTAGCTTCGAGTTTCAGAACCAACACGGTTAACTTAATCCAACACGCGTTTGTACTTGGTGAAAGCAATTTAACGACAGCGTTTGATTTTAACAAACCATCCTTTGCCAAAAGTAACACGAGAAATAGATCGGGTTCAGCTTTATTCTTGTTTCTCTTTATTATTTATTATCAGAGAATATTTACGTAAGTTCGATCGTAGAATTTGCTCGATAAAAAGTCTCGACGAAAACAGGCAAATAAACGTTCAAACAAAACGGAGTTCATCAAATATAAAAGTGAAAGTTTCTCTGCCGGCAGAGCATATAATTTATTCAAAATGTTAAAAAAGTTCTCAATATTTGTTGGCAAATACTGACGCTGAGTGCCATTCAGCGAATACAAAAAATTGGATTTTTAATTAAATGTTCTAAAATAACTTGTTCCCATGGAACTTTTATATCTGTCTTTGTTATATAGATTCTCTGTTCCGTGAGAATATTATTCAAAAGTGTTCTCTCCATAAAAGTTCCACAGAAGCAGATAGTTTTTCATACGAAATACACACGTTCGAATGGAATTTTTTTTGAAAACGAAAAGAATTTGTTAATTTCGATCTCTGTTTTATTATTATTATTATTTATCCGTATTCTTCATTCTTAAAGTACAACTGCCTCACTGTCGAATAAAAAGTAGAAATGAGTAAAAATATAACAATCCATTTTTATGGCAATAATATGCAGTTTCATTGTATAATATCGATCATTTTGATGACAACAAAAGAAATAAGCAAAAGCAAAGTTTCGGTATAAAAAAAAAATATTCAATTACCTAATAGATAACCACGAAAATCTTCTTTCCCGAAATGTTTGCGGATCGATTTTCGAAATTGTACGACGGATAAAGATGAAGGTGACAACAATAACATTCGCCGGCGTTATCGCTCGCTGAGCATATATTTTGAAAGGAAACGAAACCAAAGAGGACACGCTCGCGAGACCGCGAAGTCTTTTGAGCGAAGCTTTTAAAGTACAAACGGGAATAAGAGGCACGAGTTTCCTTCAGTTTCCCACCGCTTTCCAGCGATACTCTCGTTTCGCGTAATAGAGGCTTGAAAGATGGTTTCCAGTTGTCCTGAAGTTGCGCGAAGGAATGCCCGCGTTTAAAATTGAAACGCCAACTTTAAATTAAAAATCAACCGTCTCCTCTTAAAACCGCGAAATCCCTCCTTATTTGCTTGTCCTGGAAATACCATCCGTGTTGACGCGGCCGTTCGTGAAGCATTGAAAAAACAGCGAGGGAGCCTCGGCAAATATTTGCCACGGGTGGACGACTCACGAGTGACCGCGTTCTAATTAAAAAACACTTCCTACTTGCGGTTTGATTCTCGACGAACGGAAAGATACACATTCGAGATTTCAGAGGATTCGAAAGGGGTTTACGTTAACGTGTCCAGTCAGAAATACGTCTTCGGCGCACTGGAGAAGTTCTCAACGAACGAGCCACGAAAGAGGCGATACGTAAACTATCTCTGCCCGAGTAAACTCGATGTAAAGCCGTTCCATAGACGAGAGAGTCGCAGGGCCATATACAAAGTTTTCCTAGACGAGAGAATTTGATAGAGACGTGCTACACTCGATCGTGGCCGGAGTACAAAGATTCGTCTGTTGCGAGAAATCGACGCCGAGCTGATATTTTCGTCGTTTCTTGCGCGCGTTCCGCTTGAAACGAAGGAGGCAAACGAAAGAGAGGCACTGCGGTGTATGTAAATCATAGGAACACACGACGCGATCGAAGAAGAAGAAGAAGAAGAAGAAGACTAAAGAATAAAACCAAGGAACTCCCTGGTAAATTCTCTAATCGATATCGTCGGCACGAGCCTGGTCGAATTACCGTTTCCGGGACAATAAAACTGTTTGCGGAGAATTTCCTTTCGGAGTTCAACCGCGAGAATCGCAAATTATTTCGTGTCCCGCGCCCACAGGTTTAATCCGAGCCTGGCAAAAAGTCCAGGTTTTAAAGGTCGAACTGAAATCATTTTCTACATATCGGAGCACAGTAAACACTCGGTCCTTCCATTGGCAATGACAATTATATTTATAACGAAATTCGAGGCGGAAACCCGGCAAGATTTAACCCCTTACGGTGGCAACTGGTTCGCGGACCATAACGAGTGACCGTACCGTATACAATAATTCGTCACTTTCTTTTGAACTCGTCGGCATGATATCAATGGATAGAAATTATCGAGAAGTAATAAATTTATTATATGTCTTGCCTATTTTGTTTTACTGAAATATATAATTTTGCTTATATAATATATTATAACATAACCTATGTTATGCCTAATATAACCCATATTCTAGTTAAGTACATTGACATTTAGTGTTATTATTGTTAAATTATATTAGAGATCAAAGCTGTATTAACTTTTAAATAAAACAAAATTGTCAACAATGTCAGAAAACGACATTACTTGTAGATATCCTTGACCACTTGCGCTGGCAACTGATTGCGGACCATAACGAGTGACCGTATCGTATACAATAATTCATCGCTTTCTTTTTTTTTTTTTTGAACTCGTCGGTATGATATCAATGGATAGAAATTATTGAGAAGTAATAAATTTATTATTTGTCTTGCCTATTTTGTTTTACTTAAATATATAATTTTACTTATAATATGCTATAATATATAATATATAGTATATAACATAACCTATATTATGCCCAATATAACCCATATTCTAGTTAAGTATATTGACATTTAGTGTTATTATTGTTAAATTATATTAGAGATCAAAGCTGTATTAACTTTCAAATAAAATAAAATTGTCTACAGTGTCAGAAAACGACATTACTTGTAGGTGTCCTTGACCACTTGCGCTAGCAACTGATTGCGGACCATAACGAATGACCGTATACAATAATTCGTTGATTTCTTTTTCTTTTTGAACTCGTCGGTATGATATCAATGGATAGAAATTATCGAAAAGCAATAAATTTATTATATGTCTTGCCTATTTTGTTTTTACTTAAATATATAATTTTACTTATAATTTGCTATAATATATAATATATTATAACATAACCTATGTTATCCCCAATATAACCCATATTCTAGTTAAATATATTGACATTTAGTGTTATTATTGTTAAATTTTATTACAGATCAAAGCTGTATTAACTTTCAAATAAAATAAAATTGTCTACAGTGTCAGAAAACGACATTACTTGTAGATATCCTTGTCCACTTGCGCTAGCAACTGATTGCGGACCATAACGAATGACCGTATACAATAATTCGTCGATTTCTTTTTCTTTTTGAACTCGTCGGTATGATATCAATGGATAGAAATTATCGAGAAGTAATAAATTTATTATTTGTCTTGCCTATTTTGTTTTACTTAAATATATAATTTTACTTGTAATATGCTATAATATATAATATATAATATATTACATAACCTATGTTATGCCCAATATAACCCATATTCTAGTTAAGTACATTGACATTTAGTGTTATTATTGTTAAATTTTATTACAGATCAAAGCTGTATTAACTTTCAAATAAAATAAAATTGTCTACAGTGTCAGAAAACGACATTATTTGTAGGTGTCCTTGACCACTTGCGCTGGCAACTGATTGCGGACCATAACGAATGACCGTATACAATAATTCGTCGATTTCTTTTTCTTTTTGAACTCGTCGGTATGATATCAATGGATAGAAATTATCGAGAAGCAATAAATTTATTATTTGTCTTGCCTATTTTGTTTTACTTAAATATATAATTTTACTTATAATATGCTATAATATATAATATATAATATATAACATAACCTATGTTATGCCCAATATAACCCATATTCTAGTTAAGTGCATTGACATTTAGTGTTTTTATTGTTAAATTATATTATAGATCAAAGCTGTATTAACTTCTAAATAAAACAAAATTGTCAACAATGTCAGAAAACGACATTACTTGTAGATATCCTTGACCACTTGCGCTGGCAACGTATTGCGGACCATAATGAGTGACCGTACCGTATACAATAATTCGTCGCTTTCTTTTTTTTTTTTTTTTGAACTCGTCAGTATGACATCACTGGATAGAAATCATTAAGAGGTAATAAACTTTGCCTGGGTTGCATTTAAACATACACGAAACTGAGAAAATGTTGCAATTTGGGACAAGAAATTTTCGACGTGCGTGGCACGTCATTCCAGCGTAAGAAATTAATCGATGGTATCTCCCTTCTCTCTCGAGTTCTTAGGTTCGGGCGCGGAAAGAACGTGCAGCCAGTTGATTGCGATAAGGAATTCCAGCCTGTAAATCTGTGGAAATTCCGGAACGGCGGCCGACGATCTCGACTAGCCGACGAGAGGATCGGTTTCCCTCCCGTGGGTGTGTTTATCTAGCGGGTGTGCCCGCTGAATCCAACGGCGGGCAAGCAGCAGGCCGAGGCCTTATCTTCTATCGGGGATTCCTCAGGGTTCCCAGAGGCCACGGGTTGGCCAACGGCCAAAATGGTAATGCAAAGCTCCACTGCCACGGCCGTAGTTCACGAATCACATTTCTCAGTATTCACTTTTCACTCTCCTGTTTGCTCCTTTTCCTTCTGGCCCAACATCTGGAGCGAAAGAGAGAGAGAGAGAGAGAGAGAGAGAGAGAGAGAAGAAGAAGAAGAAGGACAGAAATAAAAAGAGGCTCGCGAGCCGAGAGGGATAAAAAGGCACGAACATATTCAGGAAGTTGGTTCATTCGGTTCGGTCAGTAGCGCGGTAAAAAGCAACGTTTTCATCAGGTTAATCATACCGTGGAATGCTGCACGTCTGCTAAAGTCGCGCATCGTAGTCAATACACCGAGCCGGCAAGCACATTAGCGTGATCGATTCCGCGGTTGGGCATGATCGGACCCGTTGCTTTTGCGTTTCTCGTTTTAACCGCCTCGATGTTTCTGGATAATTATCCTGCCACGCACGCTACTTCCGGAATATGCTCCTTTGCGTAGCATCGAACATGCAAGCAGCGTTACCTATCAAACACGGAACAAGTCGCTTATCCTTATTAGGATGCGTTTTAGCTTTTCAACCTGAAAGATGCAAAAGGGAAAAATCGGATATTGATGTTAACCTCTTGTCCTGGAATGACGTATCACGCACGTCGAGAATTTTTTGTTGCAAAATTGCAATATTTTCTCAGTTATTTTCAAGTAAAACAAATAATATATTATAGAAAAACAAGTAATACATTTAAGTAAAACAAACAATAAATTTATTTACCTCTCAATAAATTTTTATCCGGTGATGTACCGACGAGCTCGGAAAGAAAGCGACGAATTATTGTGTACAGTTCCCTCGTTATGGTCCGCAATCAGTTGGCCAGCGCAAGTGGTTGAAAACAACTACAAAAAGAAACAAAATGGCGCGGCTCTTTCTTTACACGTGAAAGTTAATGCACCGCTAAAGCCGTGTTGGCCGCGAGAAGCATTTTTCAATCTCCGAGGAATAAAAATAAGCCGGGCATTTCACTATTTAATTCATACCCTGTTCATGCTGCCATCAATGAATTAACTTTAAACTTCCATGCCGCGGCGGATGCATTTCCACTTCAGATTGAAAGCCGCGGCGAGAAGCGCACGCACTGCATACAATGCCATTTAACGGTTTGAAATATAAAGGACGAAATGGAATTTCATTATTACCGAATTCGCTTCAAATAGGAACTTCACCGAGTACTTGCCTCAGTGATGTTTCCGCGTAACAGCGAAATCGTTCGCGAAAATAGACAGCGTTGGAAAAATGCATCGAATGTCCTCTGCAATTTCTATCCTCGCCTTCGTACAATGCGTATTGATTAAATCCGAAACACCGGTACATACCGTGGCTTCCATTGAAAATTATTGTTCGCAACGCCTTTTTCACGTAACAGCGGAACAAACTCGAACGTCGTGCCACTGTATTCATATTGGCAGTATTTAAGGAATCCGTTTTCGATATCGTTGATTTTCACGTCACTCTTCCAACGTTATCCTCGACAAATAAAGCTGGGCGTGACAAAGTAAAGAACCGTGCTCGGCTTTCCGGCAGAGAATTTTTCTCACTTTCTTTGTACATACGTGCATCCCGGAACCAAAAGATAGCACGCTCTATATTTTCTTATATGTTACATGATGTATCGTGGAGAGAATGCGTGGATTATCACAGCAGTATCCTTGGGCGTCGATCTCATGCGTAATATTTTGATTGTCATTACCAGCAGAAACGTATTAAGTGCGTTATATATTGACACGATAAATAAATAAATTTGCAAAAATGGATCGTGGGAAAAAGTTAAATTCAGCTGAAATTAAACGAAGAACATTATTCTATGACAAAAATAGCCAAAACATTTATCATACTCGTTTCTTTCGTTTCCATTTATTGTTTTTCACGAAATGTACTATAATTTGGACCCGCCATATTTCTATTTTTTTTTAATAATATTTTATTTCATATTATTTTAATTTAATTTTATTTTATTTTAAGAATAATTTTTTTAAATTTTATTTTAATAATACAATTATTTTAATTTAATTCAATTTTATTTTAATAACACAAAATTTATTGCAAAATGTTTGTAATTTACGTTACTTGGACGCTGAACAGTACAAAATAATGCATGTAAGAAAATTTTTATAAAAAGAAATCTGATAATTTGCAGAGTGTTAACACGTGCCCCTGAAGAATATTCACGGAGAATTAAATTTCGACGATACACAACGAGCGTCAGTCGTAAATAGCGCAACGTTCGTTCGCGTCGCTGCGAAAGGGCGTGTACCGGAGGTGAAAAATCGGGCTTGAATGGATGGACAATCGATTGCGGTGTGTGCATGACGTCGTGTGCGAGCAAGTAAGATCAGCGAAATGGGACATAGCCGTGCTGGAAAGAAGCGGGAGGGTCGAACCTCTAGGCGACGAACGGCCAGACTGAGTTTCGGGTTTTAGGATTGAAACACGGAGTTTTAACCGAGGATAGCGTGTTTCCAGATACGTAACATATATAACTGCGCGAGCGTGTACGTAGGTTCAGCGAGGGCTGGCAGATGTATCTTGGCACGAAACCAAAGCTCTAATGTTATCCGGCAAACGAGAAGAGAGAACTGCTTGCGGACGAACGGCAAGTAAGGTATGGCGAAATTATTGTTACTCAAGAATTTACTGCTTAACAACAGCTAGCTGGTGTCGACGGATTAGACAGCAACTTTCCTTCCTGTTTTGTTCCCTCTGTCACATTTCTTGCCGCGACCTGCCATTCCTTCTATGAGTCCCGCAAGGGACTATCTATCTTCTCCTTGTAGAGCAGCCTCGTTCTCCAGCGCGAGTTTATTAGAATTTCATTCAGTGGTCGTAACATTTCGCCCTGTCGTTAACGTCCAACTGCGAAACGCTCGAAAGAATGTTCACGAACGTGGCAATTAAATAAATGAAGCCCACTGCCATAAACGAGTTCCTTGCAGTTTCAAGTTTCCACCGTGTTGCGAGTACTCCCCTGTTCGCGGTATAAAATTTTCAAGACGTTTCCATCTTGGAATGTTTTCCATGTTTTCGGTTCCTCGGCTCCTCTTTCGCTCGCATTATTTTATCGTCTTCCCCGTTTCTATCTCCCTGTCGCAATCGTTCCGAAAGTTTTACCATACCAAAAGTCTGAATTGTCTCAGGGATAGGTTATTTTTCGCCCCTGGTGGAGCACGTAAGGATAAAAGAAACTGTCACTGGCGATCTCTCTGGTGCTGGATAAAGCGATCGTACGAACACCATCTTTCATCGCGAAATGGAAAAACAGATTCGTCAATAAAGAGACCATCGATATCTCTGATTGTTTCCTTCGAACATTTCTATTTCCATTTTTTTTTTTTTTTTTTTTTTTTTTTTTTTCGAGTGAAAAGTATGTTTGCATTCCTATAGTTGTCTTACGAATTCTTGTTTAATAACAATTGTGAAAAGCTACTGGAGAAAAATTAATATTCTACGAGAAACGAGTTTGTTAGGTGAAAGATATATATACGATTCCGCCGTAATTTCTCGTTATTCGGGGAAATATTTGAAATAAGACTTGTTCTACCTCGATAAGGACATTTTATAATGTCGCTAGATTTGTCTAGATGTTTCAGATATTTCACGGTCACCTCTATCTTCTTAAATGGAATTTTTTCCTCTTTACGCATTAATCGATGCAATTCGAAAAGGTATAAATAAATGTCGAAGTATTATTAATCCGGGAGATATTTTTAATTTTACAAAATTAGTAAAAATTATAGTTTTAATTTTATAAAATCTGTACATGAGAGAATACAAGAATACTTATCGTATTTCATACGACATATTTACAAATAAATTCGATTTTTATTAATTCATGGATAGAAAAATGTACAATATGATTCTATTAAAAAAAAGAAAAAAAAATAGAAGTGATCTTGAAGTCATTAGAAGAATGTTCCACTCGAAACATAATAAATCCTGCTTGAAATATTTTTTACAATAACGAATACGTTTGGAGAGAATTGTCCGTAAAAGTTCAAATGGAACACTCGTTATATTCGCATTTCGATCGATAGTCAAATCCCTTCTTCCCCAAATTTATTTCATTTTCATCGAGATAGCGATAAGCGGCCGATTCAGAGCGATATAAAGGGTAGTAAAGAAGTTGAAACAAGAGAAGTTCTGAGAATTATCAGCAAACAGCAGACGAGTAACGGAGCTGCGGGTCAATTTTCTTGAAATATTTAGATTCCGAGCGAGCGAGCGAGCGGCAATTACAATCCGAGTCAGTTACGGTTCGTGAAAAGTTGTCTGCCGATTGGCAAGTTTATAAGACACACTCGCGCCGATGAGTTAGACGATGAGCATTACGAAAGTTAAATGAGAATGAGTTAGGCTGGCAACAAAGCGATAAGCTCCGAGTTTCGACTGGTTCTTGAATCATGCCGATAATAACACACCCGTTCTCTGCGAATCTTCTAAAATTCGATGCCCTCCTCGTAAACCACGGAACCTCGAACACCGAATGGATGAACAAACGAGTATCCACTCGCGCAAACGCTATTATTCATTACGGTTCGGATATTTTCCGACAAATGAAATTACGGGCAAGTTGACGGGAAGTCGATCGCGTGTAATCCAACTTCCTTGAAATAATAATCGTTACGTGAAATCACGAACTAACGTAGCGGTTTGACGTGGTTTATTGAATCATTTTCATGTCAATTACAGTGGAACGCGAACGGCCAACTTGAACCATCGTCTGCCGAAAGTGTTTTGCAATCTGCGAGTTTCTTACTTCTGAATCTGGCGTGTCACGTACTCGGGAAATATGTCGTTGAAGCTTTCGTTGTGCTTCTATGTAAATGTGTTCACCGGAAAAGAGCTTCCCGGAGGCGTTGACGCAACTTTCTCTGGATACATATCTCGCTATCGGCGATAAAGATCGTCCAACGAGATTCCTTCTTGTTTGAATTTTCTTATTACTAGATATACACGGTGTCCGTAAAGTGTTTTCACAATTTCAGAAATTTATCACAACGGCAAATGAAAAGACAGGTAAGTGGAAATTATTACAAAATGAGACGTATATATTTAAGTTTTTTCTGTCTTATTTAATATACCTTTATATGGGTACCATTAGTTGCACAAAACACATCAAGATGATACTCGATACGATTTCTTACGAGATCGATGATTTCCTCAGATATTCTTGGTCGTCCACTTTTCCTTTTATCGAATGTTGTCTCTGTCTCCATAAATTTCTGTGCCCGAATTAATAGACGTGACGGTGGATCTCTTTCATACTTAGTTCTGAAGTTTCGCTGAATCTGCAGATCCAATTTGGTTTCAATAAACCATGATACACACTGTGCCTTCTCTTGAGGAGTGGCCATTTTGTATGGGATTCATTTAATAGTATCTAATTTGTCGACAGGGTACCTGAAATGCAATGTGATAAAAACTTTGATAACCACTGAGTACATGGAACAAATCTGACGAAGATATCTCATCAATTGTCTTTGTAATAAATTTTTGAAATTATAAAGAGACTTTACGGACACTCACACGAGGTTATGTTAAAGATATCGTGTATCGAACAAAGGTATGGGACCTCACTTGATGAGGGTATGCTGCAGCGAACATGGCAAGAAATCGAGTACCGTATTGACGTGCTTCGTCCAACTAACGAGGCAAAAAAAGTTCAATACGTACGTCCCATTTTGTAATAATTTCCACTCACCTGTCTTTCCATTTGTCTTTGTAATAAATTTTTGAAATTGTAAAGAGACTTTATGAATACCCTGTATTACTTCGTCCGGCACTGTAACTTCAAGTTGAACTTCAAGTTCTTGAATCATTGATCGTAGACCGCGGCGATCGAAAGAGCGAAACCAGTAAAAATCGATGGCGATCGGGCAGGAGAAGGTGATCGGAAATTCTATTAATATTCATCAACTATTCGAAATACCCTGAACTTTAATTATCCTCGAGGGCTAGCCAACCCTATCTTCGCCCCTAAGTAAAGCGAAATAGAACGTTGAATTAAGTAAGACACGATAAAGCGGTCGTTAAGAATTAACGAGCCGCGGTCTGTACGATGGCCGATCGCCGAGGCAATTTTCAATTGGCTTACGAATCGATTCCGCGAGCACAGTTATCACGGTTCAAAAAATCTTGCTCCCTTTCACGGGGAACAGGTGGAATAAAACGTTCTCAAAATTGCCGTTTGTCCGCGTCTTTCGATTACCGAGCACGGCGCGAGTAGCTTCGTTACGCAGCGCCATTACACGGCGGCAATTCAACCGTCCCGTCCTCTTATTTTCCATGCAGTGCGCCGGCACGAATTGGATTTTTACCAACGAGGAAGTAGGCTGAAGAAGAGAAGAAAAGGGTGGTGGGAGAAAGGAGAGGATGAAAGAGAGTCGGAGCGTGAGTTGAAGGGATAGCGGTAGATTCAAGGCGACCGCTGCCTCGAATCGAATAACAGAGCTACCCTCGGTCTGCTGCCTCCTCGCCGGAATAATAAGGACTCCATTCTCTCGAGATCGAGAAAATCGATCGCACCCTATCACGTCCATCGCGCATTATTGCCGCCGTCTGTTTCCGACAACTCTCCCCCATCCACGCCTGATTGTGGTAACGCTTGACAGACCTACCCTCCCGGTAGGTGTTGCCTTTGGTACCTACCGTTTGCGATCGTGTTCGTATCTTTCGGCTACCCTTCAACCTTTCCAGACGCGATCCAACAGAGGAAAAAAAAAAAAAAAGAAGAAAGGAAAACAGACCACACTCGCAAGAATAACACACTCCCCCTCGATGAAATTACCTCTTTCACTCTGTGACTATCGAAAACTGTCCGTTTCTCTTAGCGAGAAAGTTTTGTTCACACAGCTCCGTTTATTAGGTACTCTCGCTGATCAAAGAGCAAAGTTGAGCGGGGGAGTTTCTTTCGTTGGTAATTGTTTGTAAGTTTGCAAGAATTCCTGCTACCAAGCGAATTAACAAACTGTGCGAAGAAATAGATACGTAGCGGTATATCGTATAATATATTTACTGTATGGAACTGTACAGAGTGTTTCACATTTCGCGAGATGTTTGCAACAATGTTGTGAGAAGAAAGTTGTAAATCAAAATTTAATTGTATCGAGTGTGTTATATTCCAAATTTTAAAAATATTCTATGTATATACTCTGAACTACACTTGAATTTTATAAATGGAACTATGCGAAGAAATAGATATGTAGCGGTATATCGTATAATATATTTACTGTATGGAACTGTACAGAGTGTTTCACGAGATTTTTTTAAGATGTTTGCAACAATGTTGTGAGAAGAAAGTTGTAAACCAAAATTTAATTGCATCGAGTGTGTTATATTCCAAATTTTAAAGATATTCTATGTATATACTCTGAACTACACTTGAATTTTATAAATGGAACTATGCGAAGAAATAGATATGTAGCGGTATAATATATTTACTGTATGGAATTGTACAGAGTGTTTCGTGAGATTTTTTTGAGATGTTTTGCAACAATGTTGTGAGAAGAACGTTGTAAACCAAAATTTAATTGTATCGAGTGTGTTATATTCCAAATTTTAAAAATATTCTATGTATATACTCTGAACTACATTTGAATTTTATAAATGGAACTATGCGAAGAAATAGATATGTAGCGGTATATCGTATAATATATTTACTGTATGGAACTGTACAGAGTGTTTCGCGAGATTTTTTTAAGATGTTTTGCAACAATGTTGTGAGAAGAACGTTGTGAACCAAAATTTAATTGCATCGAGTGTGTTATATTCCAAATTTTAAAAATATTCTATGTATATACTCTGAACTACACTTGAATTTTATAAATGGAACTATGCGAGGAAATAGATATGTATATCGTATAATATATTTACTGTATGGAACTGTACAGAGTGTTTCGCGAGATTTTTTTGAGATGTTTTGCAACAATGTTGTGAGAAGAACGTTGTGAACCAAAATTTAATTGTATCGAGTGTGTTGTATTGAAAGTTTAAAAAATATTCTATGTATATACTCTGAACTACACTTTTATAAATTTTATAAATGGAACTATATAATTTTTAATGTAACACGTACTTTTTTTTGTTTTATGTTCATAAACAAAATACACTAGGAAACAATGTAGATTAAGAGGTGTTTACTAAATATGAGACAAAAAAATGCATGCTAGTTTCACTGTCGTTCACGTATCGTGGCAACTATTTTTCAGGTATTTGCAAAAAAAAAAGTTTTCACTCTCTGTTATATTTTACGATAGAAAAAAAATTATGTTCATTTGTAAGATTTAAAATGACCTTCAGTTTACTATAAAAATAAAATCTTTCAAAAATTTTTATTGTATGTGATACATTTCATTTCCTTATTGTATATAGTACATTTATATACAGTTAAATTTTAGTTTGCAGCTTCCTTCGCAATGTTGCCGCAAATATCTCGAAAATCGTGCAGAACATCATGTATGAAACACTCTGTATATTATTTTGTAAACGTAATTTTCGTTAAAAACGTTTCTAACGATGAATTTAAAAACACTAACAACAATTTAATTACCGAATTCGAAATGTAGAGAAATTTATTAAGTGCAACAATTGAATATATATTAATCGCTGTTTTATTTCGCTAATTCATGTTTATCATTGTGGTATCAGTTAAACTATGTAACATCTCTAAATATAGATTTCATTTCTGGTATTTCTTTTCTGGTACTTCCAATACTTATATGTTTTAAATATATTTTAAATAATATATGTCAATTACGTGGTAATGAGATGACTTTGAATACTATCAAGTATCAAGATATCTTTGAACGTTTTATTCGGAAAGATATTACGGAATTAATATCTCCCCAATTCTTGATAGAATGAAGTAACTTTAAACTTTAATACGTAATCTAGCAGAAGATTAGCAAATACCACAGTATCTTTCCAATTTAAATCCTACCTCAAGAACGAGCATTTATTTTTTATCAATTTCCGATCAATTTAACAATTTTATTCAACTCAATAAACGAAGGCACAATTATTAATATCCGGTTGCGTAGATATACTTTTTCGATGTGGATTAATTTAAGTTAGCCTCCACAGAGCATTTAAATTTTTTCCGTGCAACTTAACAAACAAAAGATTACACTACGCCCTGTACGCCGCGAATGAAAATTAATTTTTATCGACCTTTGCTGCGCTGACAGAAATTCTCGCAGCATCCTCCTAGCTAGAATACGTGACCCAATGTGCCGAGCCAGGCTTAGAACAACTCTTTCCTTTATTAAGTTAACTCTACATGCACGCAATCCATTCATTTATATATTTCACGTGAGCTTCGTTCGTATAAGTAATTGTGTCGTTTAAGAATCCAAATGAAGTTGGATTAATGACAATGACGAACAATTCCCGGTGATTATGCGGCACGAATTACAGTTTAACGAAATCAGTTTAACTCGGCATTCATAGAATATTGCTGGGAAGAAACACCGGTCGAGCCATTAAATTTCTTTTTTTCTCTTTTCTTTTGAAACATTTGAAGAAGCAAATCAATCAGTTTCGGCCTGTAATTGATCTATCTTTAGAATCTATTTTTCTCGTGAATTATTTTAAAACTCTCACAGCACAAAAATTAAAAATCGCGAAGACGTGACACCGTGCTGCTTCCAATGAAATGCAAATATTAGGTTATTTATAGAAAAAAAAAAAAAAAAAAGAAAAAATAGTACAGAAAGCTTGCGTTTAGACGTAGGAAATCGATAAAAATATCACGAGTCTCATATTTCTCTGACGGAGATAACTTTATTGCGCCGATACTGTGATTGTTGCAGCTTTCATATTTTCGACAAACATACCACTGCATACCTGTAGATTTGGTTATTCAGCTTCAGTTCGAAATTCTCTCGGTCGTAAAAGCCACCACTATTGGTGAAATACATCGACAATACCAAGGGGAGGAGTAAAACAGGGATGAAACTTTGCAGCGTGCACAGAGTATTCGGAACGTAACGAGGACAATATCGAGGTAATTTGTGAGTAATAAGAATGTGTGTGTATGCGTGGCGTGCACCAATTTTCTTTGGTTCAAACGTGCCATTTATAAATACTCAATTAATTAAACGCGATGTTAATAAATTCCGATGTGCAAATGAAGTACGAATGTATCTCTGGCAACAGCTACGTAAATGAAAATGAAAATTTGATTATTGTCATTCGTTCAATTGACGAAGCCGTTTCAATAAGCTCCTTTTGGTAGCTATAACAGAATCTTCATAACGTATAACAATTATAATTTTATCATTTTTCGTCTTTTTCTTCTCGTGCATCTATAAAAAATATCACAATCGAACATTATGCATAGTTATATTAATTTTTTCTTGAAAATACAAACATCTTCTTCGCAATTGAAATTATTACGGATTCAAGATTGAAGCATCCTCTTTAAAACTTGATTTTTTGTCCTCCTTTTGTTAAATTTTGAATATTGGCGACAAAAATTTGAAGAAACATTTCGTCGTTTGAATCTAAAGCAACGGAGAACATAACTGTGAAAAATAACCAATAACAATGAAAAATTGTCAATAATTCAAACAGCTTTATTTCATTTTAGCAGTGGGAAGTTTGTATTTCTCGAAGATGACTTTAGCATCGTGTAGCGGGTGGGAGAGTATATAATACTTTTTTCTCGAAAATTGTAAAAATTCAGACAGATTTCAATTCACTATGGTCTTGAAAATTGAAAATTTTCTCTTTACAACGATCCCTCAAAAATCGTTCTACGAGTTTCTCTTTTCACAATTTTCTTTTTTTAATTTTAAATATTCAGATCGGATGACAAAATGTTAGGATTTCTTGATTTTTTGTCGTTTAACCTTAATACTCAATCATTTAATGAAATGGTGAATAAAATCGTCGAACTAGTTTTAGATGATGATCGATCTAATTACGAATACGTTTTTCTCAATGTTTCTATATGTGTTTAAATTTTTACAGTTTTCAGAAAAGGAACATCCTCACTTTCTCATTCGCTGCATGATATAAAATCATCTTCGAAAAAAACGAAGTCAAAATAGAGGCTTCATACTTTAAAATGAAACCAGGTGAATCGTTTATATGATCTTTTTACAAAGTTATATCAGTATTAAATTATCGACAATTTTTCGTTGTCACTGGCACAGTTGTATTATTGTGTTACTCACTATATTTAAAGTTGAATAAAATCGACAAAAGTTTTAAGAGATCATTTAAGACCGTGATAGACTTAGTAATGAAAAGAATCTCTTAATGAACTTACAAATGTTTGAATTTATAGAATTTTTTAAAAAAAGAAGTGATCTTTGTTCTTCCACTTGACACACAATGAAAAAAACATCTGTGAAGAAAAAGAAATCCAAGATTATGAAAGTAGAGGCTTTAGTCTTTAAAATAAATTGAAGTTTTTAAATTTTTTTTTACGATATCATAGCAGATTAAACATTAACAATTTTCCAAAGTAAATTCCTGATTTATTAATTTAGTGTTCAAATATTTATGCGTCGCCCCAAGTAATATTTTTAAGAAGTGCTTTCAAGTGCTATTACAAATTCATAGAGATTAGAGTGGTTTTTTTCCGGCTTTGGAACTCGGCTAGGTTTAATGTTTCCTCTGCGTGTGATTGACAGAACGTTTAATCGAGTTCGAAGTTGTCAAAGTGAAACGAAAGTTGATTCATTCAAGCTTTTTACTTAGTCATACGTTGAGATGAAAAGTTTGAAACGTCGAACGTACGACCTTATATAAAATGAAATCGTCGTTAGATTAAAACAGTGACTCGGAGCAAGAAAAAAAAAAAAAAAAAGAAAAAAAAAACAGAAAATACGTCTCTCCATCTGGGAGAATGCGTATAAACGTGTTCTAACTTCACAAAAAAAGGAAACACGTACGTACATCTTGTCCCTCGTATAATTTCATAAGATTAACCAAATTTGACAATTCGAAACTATAAATATTTTTCGCGTGCGTGTTCGTGTAATTTCTGCGTGTAAAAATTGGCCCGGCAACACAGATTAAAGGTGCACTATGACCTGGAATTTTCTACCGCCAGATCTTCGAAGGATTAAGTAAGTGTATCTGTCCTGAACGAGATGGAAGGCGTAAGAGGATGGCAAGAGGCGTGAGATTGTATAAATGCAACGAGGCAACCCCCTCCTCCACTTCCTTGCCGTATTTCTTTTGCGAGGAAAGGTTATTTCACGTAGTCTACTCGTAATCCATCCGTTCACTTCGGTAAGGACTGTATCGATCTGCGCTGCGCGTTGCAGCGCGCATTCGTATACGGAATGGATATGCGTCATTTATGCGTGAACATGTAGGCAGTTGCGATGAATTCCTGGTCCTCGTCGTTTCCATTGGCCAGCCGTTTATTAAAATATTAACGGTGCAATTAGCTTCGTGCATTGAAGTTAAAGTCATAAATATTCGCGAATTTTATTATAACCGTGCAAAATATTATTTTTCGTATAATTCGAGACGGACGCTATTACGCGAATATCATTGTATGTAGACGGCTGCTTTGTAACGTATCGAGCTTGTTAATACGCCGTTACATTTTCCCTTCAAAATCCAACGATTCACAACAAATCGTGAATCTGCTCATTGTATACTGTCAGTTCATACGTGAAATATGAAACCTTTTGCAAATTAAAATAAATACACGCGGTGCATGGTATAATTACATGCGATTTAATACAGACGAATTGTATCGATGAATTAAAAATGTTTTATCGTAAATATCGAATTGGAAGCTACTTTCTTTCCAGTTTCGTATTTCGAGCTGGCCGAGTAGATTTACGCAGTTAAAATAATTCTCCGGGGGATGGGCAACCCTCTAAGCTAATTATTTTAACGAAATTCAAGTGGCATTTCATCATCGCCAGAATCGACGACGCGAAAACATGCAACGCCACGTGTAAAGCGTAGACTCAGAATCAGAAGCGAAAGGATTCGTATTTTTGGAAGCGGAATAATGCGTTTACATTCCTCGACAAGTTTTTCGTGAAATTCTGTCGTCACTAGAACTTCAATCTTTAACAATGTTGGGACGAAAGGAGCTTTGAAATAATTTTAGGAAAGTTTGATTAATTAATTGCAAAAATTGCTTCCTCTGCTTTACTTTGTGAGAAGTTTGACTTCAAAAAAGAAAAAAAAAAAAAAAAAAAAAAAAAAAAAAAACAAGGAAACATTTGAGAGCAATGCTTACCTTGCTTTAATTACTCAGTCCGCGAGGGAAGATATTAGCTGATGCACTTTTATAACTTGCATTCTCCGAAAGAGAAATAAAACTGAAGAAGTTGGCGACCAACTATGCAATTCCGGTGGAAATTTAATTCGCTTGCCGATGCAAATTTTGTGCTCGATATTTATTAACGTGACGTAATAACAAGATATATTACTCTACTTTCTGATAAAGTATACAATGTGGATGCAACAAACAACAATATCGGTACAGCAACAATAACAATGTGAATGTAATAACAACGACATCATGTTATCTATCTGTGCTTGTGTCCACCGTAAGTACCACCAGAGTGATCATTCCCTCCATGATTGTGAACCTCCGCGAAAAAACCACCGTGAGGATGAGAATGATATTTCACAGTTCTCACGTTGCCGCCAGGTTCGTGAAGGTGATATTCTCCCTCGACTTCTTTCCCTGCGATTTAAAATGTTTTTTATTAATCGTTCTCAAACATCCAAGTTCTTCTTCTTACATTCACGTCGCGTTATTACCCCCTTCGTTGCAAAACGAAGGAAAGAATCCTGGAATTAGAAACTAAGTCGACAAACAAACTTGCCACCAGTTTTAATTAAGAGGAAGTTTCACTGTCCAATTAGTTCGAGATTCTAATTAAGAGCACGAAATCGAGTCCCGAGGTACGTTTTCTTGTCGGCGCTCGATCAATGTTTCCAGCGTGCTATAGTAACATACCGTCGCGATGCTCCTTCTGTCCATGGTAGTCCTTAGTGTGTTTATCATCCACACCATAAGCGAACTTATACTTGGGATGAGCCTTGTAGTCGTGCTGATGGTGGCCGTGTTTGTCTTTCCAACTGATCTCCTCGTGATGGCCCTCGACAGGACCAGAAAAATGATGAAAGGAATGCGCGTGACCATGACCATCACCTGAAATCAAATCACTATTAAATTTCAATTAATTGTTCGACCGCGGATCTGTATGCAAAGGCTCTGTGTTCGTCTTGGTACAAATATAAATTTGCATAAATGACTGTAGATCTTACCTTCGTGATGCATTTTTGGCCGGGCACTAGCAAAGACGATCGTGAAGCAGACAAACACAATCAGATTCTAAAAATAACGAATAAAACGAGAAAAAAATCAATTTCCAATATATATGCAATTTATGGAAAACTCAAAGGTGCAAAAATACACAAAGTGGTGTAGTAATTGTAATAATATGGAGAGGAGGCGACTTTCAAGAAAACTTGAAAGTGCACAAACATTCACAGTCGAAAAATCACTAAAGTATTTCCAACATTAATCGCGAAAATCGAACGTTAAAAGAGCACGGTAGAGGTTCATCTTAATCGCATATTCCAAGTAGAAAAAGGAAGATCGTTACTCTTTTTTTTTTGGAGGTGTGATGCTCTAGAAGAACATACTGCGCCCCTACTTTACGATTACGACTTTGTAATACTTCGTCGGTGATCCCGTGATCCGTTTCAAGGAACGTGGCCGCCGCACTCTTTAATCAATAACATCGTGAAACTTGAAATTGGAACAATCGATCGCGTTCGATCGGTCTACGAGCATTCCTTCGTTCGACGTAGTAATCCTTGTTTTATTGTTCCCCAACGAAATTTATATCAATCAAACGTATCGATCCAATGTTATCTTTCAACAATAATCTCGAGTCATTCGTTCCGAAACGGAACGACGCGCCCGCTATTAATTTCCAACACTTTGTAATCTCTACCTGTATCAATGCCATGCTTGCTCCTTCGAAGGATCACCGATAGACTGATTACTTGGATCGCGAAAATCCTATTTTATAAGAGCGTTCAACACGCGAGGGACAGAGAGAACTCGTTAAAGCATTAATTTATTTGTCATGGCTTGCCGGTAATTTCAGTACAGTGAGAGGCGAAGTTGCGTTCGCTGAACCGATTTCTTCAAAAATCGTTGTAGCTCTAGTATTCGTCACAGCCAATCACGATACTACGGACGTTTTACTGTATTACAAAAATGTTGACAAAAATACCTTGCAAAACTCGCGTTCTCTGTCCGAGATCAAGTCCTAGTGTGCAAAAAAATCGATCGAAACGACTCTGTGACAAATTCTTTACATTTTACATTGACGAAATCGCGCGAATATTTTGCCATTTTTTTTTTTTTCTTTTTTTAATCAAGTTTTCAATCGGCTCGAAAAATGTGTGACATAATTCTACAATTATAGAGCTACAATTGTTCCCCATCTTGATTTTAATCGATTCCATTAAAGAAATCCGTTCTATCATATATTCGATCGGCAACGTAAATTAGACTGTCAAGATTAATGAGTAATAAATTGCACGTTTTCGACGATAGAGCGAACGAGTGTCAATATGTCGCTTGAATAGCCGCATCCCAGCGTGGCAATACAGTTTATTGTTGAATTTATTGCATTTCCGCGTAGCGTTCACTCGCATGATACATTCATTCCTGGCTGAATTGTAATCTATCGATTCAATGTAATATCAAGTGCTCTCTTTCTCTCTCCCTCTCTTTCTAGAAATATATCCCTTTGATTTAATGATTATTATCGATGTACCTCGCTAACGGGTAATGAAATATTTTTGACGAATTGCTTTATGAATTATTTCATCGAGATTGCATTAACATTGCGTTTATCGAAAACATAGTGCCACTGTGTAAATAAATATTTGAAGAACCGTGGCAGGTGAAGCTTCGGTTTTCTAATTCGGTCAACTTTCCATATATATTTCTTGCTCTCGAAGATGTTAAAAAAAAAAAAAATTATGCACGGTCCGATGATTCATTAGAATAGGATTTTGCGCGACAGTGATAGTCGGTAATAGCTTTGTCTGGTTTTTAGCTGATTCTCGGCAGAGTTTGGCAATAATTCGACGGCTTATGAAATGACGAAGCAATTGAGTAATCTTTCTTTTCGTCGCCGGGGCTACGTAACTGTGTGCTCACAGGCTTTTACATTTGCACAATAAACTTCAGGAATTTTACGGTGTTAGTCTGTAATTTGAAAATGCAAATTGTTCGTTTAAACTCTCTGTGCCGCGGATATGATATTTACATGAATTCATAGCTGTATTGCTAGAATTGCACGTCAGTCACAAGTAAATTCATTATTAATTCAGATGCTTGTGTGCCTGTGAAACTCACGGTGGATACTATCGTTACCGAAACTAATATGCATAGTTTCTAGTGATTATCAACTATATAATGGAAACTAAATAATTTACAACATCAACATAAAATATATTTGCACAGATGTTAGTTGGCCTTGGTTTACCGACTTTTCTTGCGAAAATATCTTCGATTGTTAGTTGAAAATTATAATCGGAAGGAGATAACAACAACAGAAGACTATCCGAAATTAATTACGGTTAATCTCTATTAACATTAGATTAATTACAAAACTGTACATTGTATGTATGTATATATATATATATATATCTATCTTCCTTAAAAACGCATTTAACTAGACGATATGAAATTAAAATGCATTCAATATCAAACTTGTCGACGTTGCGTTAGCAGTTATTAGTCTTGTAAAATATTCCTAACTAATACATAATTCGACACAAAACCAGTCAAGATTCGGATATACGTTAGCTAAACTAATTGAAAATTAGTTCATCTACAGAAGAGTTTCGCTTTGGCAGCCATGTCGTAAGAAATACGCGGACACGGTGACGTGAGCGCGGGGATTAACGAGTTTTGAATGGCGTATGTAGATACAGGTGCGGTCCATGTCCCCTCCGAAGATATTATTCCCGATTCCACGTCGCAGCTGAAAATAAAACCGTTTCTCATTTTAAATCTGAAGATATCATCTTCAATATCAGAGCGAAAATCTTGTTACATTTCCCCCGGAAGAATTGTTACGTGTTACCGCGATATAAATGCTTGAGGGCTTACGTTTTGAGAACTGGCAAATTATAAAGAATAAGGGGATTCACGGGCGGCGGCCTCAGGAGGACGACGTCGACCCCAGAGGATTGTAGTTCACTTTTTAATGCTTCTGCAGCTCCTTCTACGGCCTTTCTGGAAGCGCTGTACGCTACCAGTCCTGTTCCAATTTTCGAGCCGTAGCTTGTCGCGGAATCGCCCAAAAGAACGATGCGTCCTTCGAGAAAAAAAAAAAAAGAAAAAAGAAAAGGAAAATAGAAGAAAGGTTCTTTGTAATTTATCGCAGCCTCTTTTGTGTACATGCGTTTCCAGTTACAAAATTGGAGCAGACCTCTTTTTGCACGTAAAAGGGGGATGAACATTCTGGCGGTTCTAAGCGGCGCCACCAAGTTATGTCGCAGCATAGATTCCCACGCCGAACTCGGTTGTCTCTCTATGGCACCGGGTAGGGCCAAGCCGCCAGTGTGCACGATTGCCCAGAGACCTGTAGTTAAGTGAAGTTGAAACTTCAGTGTACTGTAAACGGTCGGTTTCGAATAACGCGACAGACACAGCGACGATAGGAATGCTTCTTGCACATTAAATGCATTGAAAATTGTTAATACGAGAAAGATATATATTAGAAAATAGAAGAAACAACTTTCAGCGGAGTGCGAGAATGTAATGAAATTACTAAACTGAAAAACTTTTTATGCGATTACGGAGAATTTAAATGCCCAGAAAATGCAAATGGGCAATATATACAAGAATACATGAGATGTTTAAAGTATAATATTCATTGTAATATTTAGTGAGTGAAGCAAATGCACAAGTTTAATTTTTTTAACTACATTCAGTGGAATTATGGACAATATAAATTATATAACTACCTGAGGATGAAATAAATTCGTTTGATAAAAAATAAAAGAGCTTAGAGATAGTAATACTTCTCAAGAAATCAAAATAGCTGTGAATATTGATAATTATATCGACTATTATCAAATCAAACAACAGTCTGAAATCATTGCAATTTTTGATCTCGTGTTTTTTTTCTTTTGAGACGTTAGTGTAAATTGCTATTCTACAATTTCATACAATTGTAGATAAAAATAATACAGTAACGACTCAAAGTCCGAAATCAATGGCTTGGAGCCATCTAGTTTGGCCATTGATGAACGAGAGTGCGAGAAGTTTGTGAAACGGAACTTGCATACCACGAACTTAATTGATGTTCCTTTAGCGCCTGTTTTTGGTTAATTAAATATTCCATTGATTCGATGTTAACCGAGAGGAACTCGTTAAACTTCAATTTTCTCTTTCTACTCAAAACGTCGACTCAGAACTATCGACGAGGTCAAATTCAATAATTCGTAATTAAGACTGCAATGAATAGAAATGTGAGAAAATGAACAGAATCCGAAGCAGCGTTCAATCCTCGCTGTGCGCGACGTGCACATTAAATCGACGATTTATCTCTTGCCATCTTCGCCAGCCGGAAGTTTCGCCCTAACAGCATCCAAACAAGCGCGTAAACTGTCTTCTCTCGTCGAGTCCAGTTCCAATGGCACGATTTGGCCGCGAGCACGTACTTCCGGTTCTTGCGGGTTCCCGTGGCTCGTGCTCGCTGGATCCTCCTCTCTTTCTTTCTGTTGCTCGATTGCCCTTAAGATTTTCATCGACGGTGAATTTGGGGACGAGGGATCTAGCAAGCCAGCAAACACCTATACGACATAGTCGATCGCAGACTTACAACGGCGCTTTTTCGGATAGAAAAGTATTTCTACTTCTACTATACAAGAAATATTTTAATTTCTTCAGCTTCGTAGGAAGAACGGCGGGTGCGTTACCTTGTAACCAGCTTCGTAGAGTGCAAGGGCGATCTGTAGACCCACGCACGTATCGCAGCTCGTAACGAGTACGTGGCGTTTGTTACGGGACTCGTACTCATCGGTGGCATTCCTCGATTGCCGCATTAGATAAGCCAGCAGGGCAGCAACGATCGAGCAGAGAGCTAATATTTGCAGGGCCAGAATGGCCCCAGTTTCAGCATCCATCCTGCCACGTAATATTCAAATCTGCAAAGCAGAAGTTATATCTCTATTACGGTACAATTCAAGCCAGATCATACGAATCCTTCCACTTCCGCAATGCGCCGAAATAGCTTCTCATCGCTATTATGATCGCCGTTAAATTTCGTGTTGGAGTTTCGCACGCTAATAGGTATATTTACAGCCTCGATTTCTCATCATTCGAACGATATCGTTGACTATTATATATCTCTGGATACGATGGTAAACACAAAGTTTCAAAGCGCAAGGATTTTTAATTAACGGACTGCTTGAAGGAAACGCCGACGGCGCCCAAATCTCAGTTTCGCGATTTGCAAATTTCAATTTCAGTTGCATAATGTCCTTCTGCTCTGTGCACATCGATATTATTTGTATCAACGTTTTCGACGACGGCACGCAATCCATATAAATCCACCGCGAAGCGTAATTCTGTGCACGAATGTCGTTGACAGCCGATCAATCAATAATGATGCCATAAGGCATAGTATATTTAACCTAGACCAACGACGACGAAATCACTGCGAAATAGGTGGAGAACAGTGATACAACAAATCGGCGATTTTCACGTGTATTGCCAGCGAATTGTATTATTTTACTTCATAAAGAATTGCGACCGATTGAGTTCATCGATTATCGACATCTCGCAGCAATATTTCACATCAGTAGCTGAACTATTTTCTCAGATGAAATTTCGTAGTAACTTTAAAGCAACAATATGAAAGTAAATAAGATCGTTTCTGCGATACACAAATATACACAGGATATTATCCTTTTGCTCGTTTCACATTTTTCATACAACAAAAGTTTCAATCGGAGTTTTCTTCTATTTTCGAAAAGTCTGTTTTCATGTTTCACTCTGTAATTGAATTTTTTGGTAACAATTTTTGGCGAACGACTGCAAGCACGACATAACAACGTTTTCAAAAATTTAATCGAAGAGCCTTTGTGTCAAACCTTTTTTCATCACGAAGCAACATGTTATAAAGTTTTCCAACTGGTTGCAACTGATTGCAATTATATATAAATTGATTGAATTATATACACACTGCCACGAATAAATAATAATTGTACAGTTGCAGCAATCCCATTAAAAGTTTGATACTTTTGTTATGTTTCGACAGCTCTGATTGACAAACTTTAGTTGCATTTTCAAGTTTTATATTTATTTTTAATAAATAGCTGATGCTTTATAAAATATCTACGAACCATTTCAACATGATTAGAAACATATATTTCAATTCCTTTTGAAATTTCGAAAATGAACAGACGTACTTCAAATCACTCTGCAGACTCTTCTAATAATAATAATAATAATAATTTCTTTCTATCAATATCTATTAACTATACATGTTAAGATTGGAGATTTAAAAATATCCAAATATTTATGCACGATAATATATTCATAAGTGACTGAAAGAAAGTATGTCTAAGCTGATTGAATAAGATAAAGAAAGAGTTATTATTCATTTATGACTGAATAATTTCAAATTTACAAGTAGATTTTCCTCGTTAATATATGTGCGACGTTTAATTGTCATTTTCATTGAAAGTTAAAGAAGTTTTTGTGAGTGAAATCTCAGAGAAAAGCAGATATCGCAGTACTATAAATTGCAACAATTCAATAATTCGTAACATTGGCAACATATTCAGACGAAGGCATCACGGCGAAAAGCATAGCAAATTCTGTTTTTCCCAGGAGAAGTGAAGGGCGATGGAAAGGTTTTTGTTCGACGTAATGACTCGCCTTTCTAAAGTTTATCTGAGCTCAGCGAGGCGTGGTTTTCAGCCGCTTCTGTTTTTCTTCACAGTTGACCATCAATCGTAATCGTTGTTGCAAATTTATAATTGTCCCAATTTATAAATTTCAACACGAACCACTTCTTTCCATCGGAAAAAGTGATCGAATATCCATCGATTTTTGAAGATATTCAAAGATATATAAAGACTTGCAACAGCAGTTAAATTCGAAAAAAAATGGACACTATAAATTATAATTACAAACAAGACTCTGTTTTCTAAAATGACAGTTACAATTTTCAACTCGAGGTCGCAAGTGATTCGTGATGTAATTTCTGAGCGTAGTTCATTAATCAGTTAAAATACCGATCGAATTTTATACTAATTTTCATATCCACTCATTGAAATAATCATGTGTTCAAATCGACGTACTTCTTCAAGATCCTGCGTGTGACTCGTTTATCGAACAAAATACGTAGAAAGCGTATCGTTGAAAATTACAGCTGATGCTCGGAGCATTGGGAGGATTTTGTTTTCAAGTTTCGATTTTAAACGAAGTATAAGAGTTCATTGGCCGATACAAATTATGCGCAAGGAAAATCACATGATATGATAAATTACTTTTTTGTTTATTTGAAAACAGAAATATGACGTGACCAAAATTAATACTTTTGGACACATTATTGACTTTCACTGATATAATATTTTCGAACACGTATCGTCGGCTAATAATAAAAAGTTTGTATATATCTAAAATTGATACATTTTTATTGCAAAGTTGCATGCATTCATTTATTATGAAATTCACAGTTTTATATAGAGACACGAATTATTAACTTTACACTTGAAAAGAAAGGAACTACTTTTTTGTTTGTTTATACGCGTAGTTTTTGAAAACCTCTTCACGCGTAAGTGCGTATACGAATACATCCATACAGATAAACACGAATAAGCTTGTATGTGTGCTTCGATTGCGTGCCAAATCATGGCGGTTAACTTTCTCTGGAATGCAGGTACAGAAAGAAACCTGCTTGAAAGACAGGTGCTACGAAATTATGGAATTGTTTTTCCACAGTTTAACTCTCGATGAAGAGTCAAATTCACTGTTAGTTTCGTTTCAATTCTTCTATCAATCAATTAGCACTTAATTTCATTAAATTGTCAAGATAATTGTATCCTTATTTTATTCATAAAAATAGCAAAGCTGTTATGCGGAGCATTTCAGATTTGTAAATAAAAGAAAATTATATAAAAATGGAAGATATTTTCGTTTTAAAAGGGAAAACAAGCAATCAATATTTAAACTTACCTACTGTATAATTAATAAGAATTCGCACAAACACTGCAACAGTTCACCTAGAAAGATAAATAAAATTCAACATTCATGAAATAAATTACTCCCCCTTACTTTTGCTTAATATTACAGATTAGCGCTATCGTTAATAATGATACATCGCTGCAATTTCATGTAAAGCGAGTAAAACGAAGTAAAATGCAAATTGTATTGATATTTATTTATAACCTGGCTCGTTTGGTAAATCTATAAAAGATTCTTTCTTTCTCATTGAGAAAAACTGTTTTCACTGAATGCGCTGAAACAAAATAGTCCCGAGGGAACTATCCAAGAAAGGTGAAATTAGCTTTGAGAATACCGAAATCCTTTATTACGTCTTTTGTCAGGCAGCAATTGTAATCGCGACGGCACGCCAATAAGCAGCTATGTCATGTCTATTAATCGCTAATGTTGCGTTGTCGTCAGGCATGTACATATCAACTGGAATGCTGGAGGTACAGGAATTACACATATATGGAGTCGCAGACACGCGTTTCAGGAGCGGTAATACACACGTATCAAGATAATCAGAATGGGGGCCTGGGCCTCCTTTCGTATTCACGGTATGCACGGACGAATCATATTTCGTGGTCGCATTATCGAATTGCAGGAGTTTATTCACTCGTGCTAATTTCGGCGGGAATGTAGAAATATCGATTAGAGGCTTGGCCTCTCCTCCGTGTGCTCCTTCTGATCTAGAATCTTACCCAACAATCCCGGGCTTTCTGCGCCCGCGCGTCGCAACATTGCAACGTTCCATTATCCGACCCGAGAGAGATCCAACTAAAATAATTCGAACGAAAACATTCGAACGAACACGTTGAAAGTTATCCGTGGTTGGCGACTGCCAAGTCGAAAGCGTTGCCTCATCTTTCAAGCATAAAATATTTAAATTATCACGTACACGCATCGCGATTGCCGCTACCTTTTTAATGCAGGCGGTTGAATCCCGCTAGAGAATTAACCTAGTCCGATTTGTTCGAGGAAAGCAACGGAGGTTGGGCGCGCGATTTAACGCGAGTTTCTTGGGCAATTAGGCGGCTCTCTTCTCTTCACAATCGTAAAAGAAATATTGGCGAAGGACTGGCATTTGTGGCGCCGAGATCGCGCACGTTGCCATGTAAGCAGCGGCGACTAACAGTTTGTGTAGATACAGTATAAGTAAACGTGCAACGGTACTCCACATTGACCGCGAGTGACCGTGTGGAAAAGTTAAATATTTGCAATCTGTGAATATCGCTTGGCTATTTACACGATAATTATCGCAATGTTTACTCGTACGTATTACTAGGAATGCCTGTAGTTAAACATTAATTCCAAGAAGGCTTCCCAATATTAAATTAATTTTTCCTCGTTGAAAATTATTGACAAAATCTAAATAAGCTTACGATAAATTTCGTGGCAATTATTTAACAATATTGCTGATCCTTGAAGCTCAAATTCACGAGTTCGCGCCCCGCGGATATGTACGTGTAGACATGTCGTTCATACGTTAGTGACCGCACGCCACGATAATGGCTTGGAAAGTTTAGGCCAAATACTTTTCCTGCTATTGACTGGAAAGCTGAATACTTGTCCACTCATCTAGGAATGCGAGGAAGATTACGCGACATTGGATTTTTTCTTATATCGATTAAAAGTTGCGACGAAGCATTACTCAGTTGTTTAAGTTTGTACATTTCGGCGCAAACATTTTTGCATAGCTATCGTTGCATTATTAAACAAATAAATTATTCCTACGATTAACTATTAAACGAAGATCGTTATTTCCGCTTTGAAACCTTCGATTATCGTTATTAGCGAACCACGTCAACGGAATAGGATGATTGCTCTAAAATCTTCGATCGATCGAATGGAATGTAAAACGAAAGAATGCTTCCAATTTTTTGTTTTTTTGTTTTTTTTTTTTTGTAATAATAAGAAAAAGAAGATGAAGATAAAAAGTTTCGAAAAAGTCTATTTAATAGCAGCTCTCGCTCAACTTTCGAAAAACAAGCGTTAATTATACATGGTCGACGAATGTTTTTCACACGAATGTGTAAAGAATGATCGTTCACGATGATCATTTAATATTCATGTTTGATTGCGATTTTTTTTTTTTTTTTTTTGTATCTGTTACTCAGTTTCTCGATTCACGCTCTACTTCACCCTTGAGCAACTTATCGCTTCATTGCAGTTCTAAGTGCGATGAGCTTAACGTTAATCGTGAAATTTTTATTGACGTGTTTAATACACTTAAGACCAATTTTTACGTAATATACTTGATGGCTTGTCAAAGCAAACTCATATATTCTAAATCAATATAGTCATACGTATTTATTTTTTTGAATATATATCATTGAGTTACTGTAAAAAAAAAAAAAAAAAAAAATTGAATCGATTATCAAAGTGAAAGATTAGTACGAGTATTTTCACTCAACGTTGTCAATAAAAAGATATTAAGTTGAAAGCCAACACTTACCAGAATTTGAGCGTAAGATTTGTGGACGTCGAGGTCAAGTAGTTACTCAACTACTTTTGGTACTCGATAGTTGGTCCCTTGTCAGGAAAATTCGGTATACTCGAAAACAGCACACAGCGAGAAAACAGCAGTTTTACGAGCACTTGAAAGTACCGGCGAGCGGCAGGCCGCGACGCGTGTTTCTACGGCACAACTGGCTTTCGAGAATTCCCGCTTGGAATGCCCACGAGGACGAACGGTATAAGATGCTTCGACGCTGGCTGCCTCGACAAATGGAAAAGGCACGGTCGAAGCATCTTCGCCGCGCCTACAATTACACGCCTGTGTCTATCTCTCCTCGATGCTCTTCGACTCTCGACGGGTTACGCCTCTGCTAACGTTAATTTCTAAAGAACGTACCGTTTATACATACGTCGAATACCTTCAGGATCTCTAACAGATTAGACAAGAAACTGCAATTAACTCGTAAATGACCAAATTAATGCCTACTTGATACGAATCTCTGTTTCGTTGTGCAAGAAAAATATCCCAAAATATTACGCGGATGCACATTTGTTCCAGCTATACCGAAACACGAGAATATCTAAATTTTACGAGACGAGAGTTCACTGATTCAGGAAAAAATTAATTTTGATTTGCCGAACGTAAAGCAGATTTTACGACGTTTCTTTTTTCAGTCTCGGCACAAGGATATGGGTTTTTTTTTTCTTTTATTCCTTTTCTCGCTAGGAATAAAGCTAAATGTCGCAACAGAATGTCTGAGGGCTCAGTCACGTAATCAATTTTGTAGAAAAAAGGCTTACTGGCCGCTTAATGAGAACGTCGAAAGGATTTGAAATTACGTAAATCAAAAAAGCTTACCTGGCAGAAGCAATGTCTGCAGCAAAGACAAGAAAGATTCCCTTAATACCTTGATCTTCTTTATATAGCGAAATAATTCTTTTTTTCTTTAGTCATTTTTAATTAACGTACATTTTCTACGACATTTTACAACGTGGAACGTTCCACAGATGTCTAAAAAGATACCAATTATTTTTAAATTTGCAAAATTTCCATGACAATGTAGAAGTACCATCAAATATATTATTCGAGGAAGCACTAACGACTATCAGCTGTGAAACGTGTTTTTCATTTCATTCAGTTAATCTATCGTTATATCTTCTGTTCAAGCTCTCTACAAAATTCTGGTTCTCAATGACCTACATACAACTTGATCGATTAATATTTCTTTGACCCTGTTCTGTTTGCAAATTAAGAGGTATTACAAAACGTAATACGATAATTGATAAAACAAACATAGAAACTGTACTACTAGAAGATTTAAATTATCGGAATCACTAATTAATTGTTATTGATCTCTTCCATGAAAATTACAATCGCTGTTTCACGAATTACCGTATTAATGTTAATGCCCGTTATCGTATACAGTTTTTCATTTTCTTAGAAAATGAAACTGTTCAATATCTAGTCATGGTTATTTTTATCGAATATAAACAATACATTAATTTTTATATAGAATAACTATGTGAGTTCTAAACGAAATAGTAGGATCATCAGATAAATTTTAGTCACGATTAACCCCTTTCAGCACTGTGTCATTGTGTGACAATGCTGTATGCAGTAAGAAAATATTCGTTTCGTACGAGGATCGAATATTAATTTATCGAAAAGTTCATGCACACGTGGAATTCATATTAATGATTTTCATTGTCTTAAATTAAAGTAATATGATTAAAGGTTACGTTAATTTGAAAATATCGTTCGAGTAAAATATTGCGCGATAATAAAATTGTTTTTTTTTTACCAATAATATGGTATATAATAATATAATTTTCAAAAAAGCCGGTGAAAAAGATTGTATAATTCTAATAATTAATAACATGTATCATTTTGTGCGTTAGAATCTTATTCTGTAATTATTGTATGTATCGAAATCTTTTTGTACTTACTCGATCTCTTGCAAAAATAGTAACACAGAGTTTAGTCTGTAAAATTTCCTAGCTTGTAAGTTGTGGCATCCCTGATGTTACTAGACTAGGAGTATTACTACTTGGTGGGGAGGTATCCATGTTACGCACGTTTCTCGTTCATTTCCTTTTGAGACTCGAAGGTGGGTGGTCGTTTTGTTGAGTGGTGCTCGATCTTAATAACCGTTTCTCTGTATATTCGCGTAAATGTTTCATCTAATAAGGTACATTTGTAAATTCAGAAAAACATTCTGTAAAACATTTGCTTCGTTTACCAATTCACGAAATTTCTATTGCGGCGAAGTTTGGGAAAATGGCTGAATCAATGGGGAGTAGTGAATATAATATAGGCCACGTGGCGAAGCAACTCACTCAAGAAGAAATAGAGAAAATGCAAGCACAAAATTCACGACTGGTTCCTGAATTTCAAGCTAACGAACTGGAGAGAAACACTAAGAAGCATTGGGACCTGTTTTACAAACGAAACGATATTAGATTTTTTAAGGACAGACATTGGACCACCAGAGAGTTCCATGAATTATTAGGCTTCGATTCCGGAAATGATCGAATTGCCCTTCTAGAAGTCGGCTGCGGTGTTGGAAATTTCATATTTCCATTGATCGAAGATGGACTAAAATTTAAAATGATATTTGCTTGTGATCTCTCTTCTAAAGCAGTGGAGTTAACAAAGGTATTCATTTATTTATTAACATATCTACGTACCTGTTATCGTATACCATGTAATTTTATCTTTTACAGAAGCATTTATTGTATGATCCAGACAATATGAAGATTTTCCAAACGGATATTACAACTGAAAATTGTTTCCAGCAAGTGGATTGCCCGGTAAACATAATAACATTAATATTTGTATTATCGGCTATTCATCCAAAATATTTTAGAAAGTGAGCTATTTTCTGTAATCGTTTGTTTTAACATTGCAATTTATTAAAAATTGTAACATTTTAGGGTCGTGGAAAATTTATATAACATTCTTGATACTGGAGGGATTGTACTTTTCAGAGATTATGGCCTATATGATATGGCCCAGTTAAGGTTTAAACCTGGTCACAAAATCAGTGAAAATTTATATATGAGACAAGATGGCACCAGGTAACATTTGTTTAGATTCTTAAATGTATTGTGAATTTATCAAAATTATATTATATGCATGAAGTTTTATATCTTATTTCAGGGCATATTATTTTTCAGAGGAAGAAATATTGAATTTATTTGAATCGGTTGGTTTTAAAACTTTAACATGTAATTATGTACAAAGACGTACTATAAATTTGAAAGAAAAAATAGATGTACCAAGAATTTTTATTCAAGGCAAATTTGGAAAATTTTAATAATAATGGTATGCCTTTATTGATTCTTAAAAACAAAAAATATTTGTAATACGTAAGTGATGAATTTATAGTTCAAATGATTTAAAATGAATACTTAATTTTTCGCCCTAATCTGATAATTTCAAAGAAAGCAAAACATTTTATCACATTATATATTAAGAATTTTCATATTAATTTATATTAGCTTTCTGTTTCAGAGTACTCAATCGCTTAATGAAAATGGTCATAGCTTATTGAACATGTAAGTGTTTTTTTCTTTTCTTGCAAAAATATAGTAATCGTAAAATTAATCAGACATGAAGTAAAAAATTGGAAGTGAAGGAAAAAAATTAAGAAAACCACGAGTTGGTTGAAATATATCTAAAATTTGTTCTAAGTTTCATATATGTATATAAAGTATAATATATTATAGATCAAGACATATCATTTTTAAAATTGATTATTAAAAGTTTATGATGAATTCATAGTTCAACTGATTAACATGAAGACGTACTTATCTGTCTTTCGCTCCTATCTGAAAACTTTTTAACAGTATTAAATTTGCAATAAATAAATAGGATTTTATTGTAACTTTTTTTTCCTTTTATTACAGAATATTACTGGATCTGCAATTTTATAAGCACTGGATGTATAAGAAATGTTTTTGAAACATTTCCATTTCTTGAATTAGTGAGTGTTTATGTAATTTTTAATATAAATATATATTAATTTAGAATTTCAATGATGTACATATAAATATATTTGATTTTTTTATGATATATACACATATTTCGTCACTACCTCTGAGAAAACGTAGTACTTTAAAAATATAATCCCGGTTCTTTGAAAAAAAGTGAAAAATAATTGTCTTTTTACAGAATGAGTTCGATTTTAATCAAGAAAGTTTTGACTCAAATCTCCACTCCTAGGTAAATACGAATTTTTAAAAAATACATACTTTAAGTTGTGGTAATATACTTTAAGTTGTAATGATGAATAGAATTAATATGATATTAGTGATTTATAGATAATTAGCTCTATCTGAAAATCAAATAGCTATTTGGTTTATTTTTCTATAAAATAAAAAAAAAAAAAATGGAAGAAAATATATTCTTATGTTGCAGGTTGACGAGAAAGATTTTACCATGTGGTATAAAATAATGTGATATAAAATATTTTCTTCATATTATGTACAATATTATGTATATTTATAATAAATAATAAAGTTAAACAATAAATTATCTTTATTTGCATCCTTTTTTATGTATCATATCATTGTATGTTTATAACTCCCGTTAAATTCATTACATTAAAATTCATGAGAAAATATTGGGAGGGTGTTGATATCGTGTTCCCAAGAAGGATTTGAAAGCAAAACCGCCGACGAATAAATTGCATCGAGATTATTAATTAGGCAAAAACATGTCGCGTTCTCATTTGGTTGCACCCGTGTAAGTGAAGTTCGAAACGATGAATCTAAATTGCAAAATATTCCATTTTTTCATTTTGAAAATGTGCAACATTTGTTCGTATAAACTAAAAAATATAAATATGTATAAAATATTCATATAAATGGTCGGATTAGTGAACTCATTAAACAATTTACTTTTGTACGTAGACAAAAAAGACAATATACATATATTTAAGATTAGGGGTAAACTTAAATTCTCCAATCCAAAATTGCAAGATTTTGAAATTTTAAAACCTTAAAATGTGCTGATTTTATTTTGTAAGAGAAATTTCTTGTTTTAAAAAATGGACTTAATAGTTTTGTATAAATATTTATTAGTCACAGTTAAACTGTGTACAAACTTACCTAATTCGAATAATGTTTGAAAACATTGACATCCAAACTCTTTCTGGATCTAATCTACTTATTTTTTTGTTGTACCTATAATATCATACTGAAGAGTTTTTCAGAGTACACCATTAATGGTAATAATAACAAGACATGTTTTTAATTAATTTCTTTAGGTTTGGATATTTTATATTATCAACCCAGAATTACGATTGATCGCACAATTATATCCTTACCAAACAAATTCCGATTATTGAGCATTCGCGAAGCATCTCATAGTGAACCATTCTTTATTCACGCTGCAAATGATTGTTTATTCAATGATCTTATATTTTCTCTTACCTGAATTTCAAGAGTTTCTAAAGTTTTGAATTCTCGGAACTTGCGTTTCAAGGGGTTTCTAGGATTCGATGTTTTGAGTAACCTTATTTAAAATGATAGAAAAAGAAATAAATTTCTTCTCAGATAACAATTTTACCTGACAAAGGCTGAAGAGGATAATTTTCGCTCCTTCGGCCTTGAAATTACAGTTCTTGGTCGACTATCGCATCGTTAAATCGTAATTTTTTGTTCGAAGAATTGCTGCTCTACAAATATCCATAATTTTGCATTTTCTGCAATCAACATGATCAGGAAACCGGATCTATTATTGTGAGAATTCGACATTTTTTGTTAACTTAGGTCGCTGAAATAGAATTTTTTGCTTAACAGCATATTCGTTGGAAATGAATCCAATCAAAATACCGGCGGAATCGATATGCAAATGATCACCGACCGATTTAGCAAACTCTAATAATACATACATACATACATACATACATACATACAATACATATGCATCGAAGAATGTTAGACAGTGGTCAGCATTTCTTCCGAAATTTAAATTCAAATCATCAAGGGCGCGCCCTTCAATCGTAAAGCACGTTTTATGCTTAGGAAATCGATTGTCATGCAAAACATACAGTTTTAATCAAGTAATCTAATCTTTAAGTTCTTCTTTACAACATCTGATGTCATAAACTACATAATAATCCAAATCGGAATTCTACGTTTTAATAAACTACAATCTTCACTGGTTGTAGGAAAACAATTCTAATAAATATCTATAGTAACATTATATAAAATCGTATATTCTTCAATGATTGAGCATCGCGAGAATGTTCCTTGTTCTTTTTCTTTAATATAATTTACTGAGTTTATTAACTAAATGCTCCAGAAAGTATTCGTCGAGAAATTTTCTCCAAAATCGCAAGTAAGTGAAATCTATCGACAATCTTCTTGTTGCGGCGTATTTGAAAATCTTTTTCCTTCGTGCTTTCGCGTTTTATTCATAATCAATGTATTAGGATCGTTTCAGAGAACTTGTTACAATTATATCACGATGCGAAGAAAAATTATGTATTACGTTGTATGAGGTAAAACACTTTCGTTCGTATTTGGCCGATTGCCAAGGTCTCTTGCTTAACCCGCGTGCTATGCATCAGAGGTTGTACTTACACGGGTTTGCTTCAGGAATACGTGAACGAGATTCCTTAGCAGACCTCATCGTCTTCGACAACGTTGACTGCACACGTACACGGATTACGTATGCTACTCCGTAAACAATAGGACGTGTAACAACCCCGTGCAACATCCACCGTCTCGCACACACACACACACACGTGAAACACACACATGATACGCGTGTCCTCGAGCATTGATCAATCGACGAGTGACGCGCATAGGACAATCTACTCGTCCAGGTATATAAAGGTATCCACCAAAAAGCAAGAGCATCATTCGCTCCCAGTTCAACATACGAGCTGATCTCCAAAGATCTACCAAACTCATCAACTATGAAGTGCTTCGTTGTAAGTACGATAATTACACTTCTACGTATCAAACATTAATTATATTATATACTTTAATCTCTTTTCATTGGCTCTTTGCTTTTTTTTTTTTTTTGAAACGTAATAATCTATAGCGTGAGATGAAATTATGATCCGTACGGTTGTTTGGCAAAATATAATAATAATATGCATTTAGTCGGCTGGAAAATTACGTATTTTCAATATACAATCATTCAGAAAACAGATTGAGTTTAATTACTGTCATAAACATAAAGGCAACTATGTCAATTATAATTGCCGCTTTAGATGATAACTATGTCATTCAAACAGAAAATAAGGCATGTACAGTTGAATAAAAATGTCAAACAATATCTATACGTATATCGTGACGTCCTTTTTCCGATTCTCAAATATTTGTTGTTCTTTTAGGCTATCGTTCTCTTGGCTCTGTTCGCTGTAGCCTTCGCTGCAGAGAAACCAGCAGAACCTGAAAAGATTGAACAACTGCCGAGCGCAGAAGCTGCGGACGCACCACGGGACAAGAGAGGTCTATTGCTGAGCTACACTGCACCAGTTGCACCAGTTGCACCAGTTGCATACACTTCTTACGCTGCAGCACCAATTGCCTACAGTGCTAGTTACAGCTTGCCCTACGCCTACCGCTCGTACCCTTACTACTATAGCTCCTACTACGTGGCTTAAATCAGGTGTTTCAGAGCTAGTAAACGTAGAACATTTCGAACTAAGGCAAAACGACCATGGCAATCGCAAGGATTCTTAACCGGCGTCATTTTACGTTTTTAATTTAATTAGGAACGAAAACCAAAACGAAATCTTTCCCGACGTTAATACTCTGAACGCTCAACACTATTTTTGGACGTAATTTTCAATGTACATACGCTTCAGCAAATGCTAATGTTTTAATCACGATATTTTCGTTGTATCTTGTATAATGTGAAATACAGAAGATAATTAAATTTACACATGTTTGTTTAATGTCATTTCCTCTGTGTGTTTGGTTTCCTCTATGTATAGGATGCGTTTTAATGAACCAACAATTTTAATTCTTTTTTTAACGTGGAGATAATGTATTCTACGTGAGTCATAGCAACTATGTTATTTGATATGCATCTAAAGTTTCATCTTTGATGTGAGAATGCATCTTACATCGCTGTTACGTTGGCGCATTGTCGCACAATAAACTTCCTGCCGGGGTGAACAGCAAGCCGAATCAAATGACATCATCGGATGCCAGTTTGACGTTGTAATTTGGATTAGTTATGAAGTCATTGGAACAGCGGACGAAAGCTATGTCCAAACGACGTTGGCATTGGTTGCACATTGTTCCCTCCCTTTAGACATGTGCATGTATAAAGAATGCCGCGTATCCCGATTTCTTTGGTAGTCAATATTGTGCAAATCGACAAATATCGGGCCGGTGGGACACCGTGAATTTTAAAAGAGTCTCTCGTGAAACAAAAAATCCGTGGATCTCTTTGGCTAGCACAAACCGTGTTATCCGATCGAAACTTTTTTGGTAAATCAAAGCGAGTAACTGCGAGCGAAATTCGAAGCACTTCGGAGAATTCGGACACGCGTGACTTTCGTATAATCAGGAATTACACAACAGGAATATATTAAAGTAAACAAATACTTATTCCGTATTCTTTAGGACCTGATGATTTTGAATACTTTCACTGAGACTTGGAACAACACTTTGGGGAAGAAGGACGTGATGAGAATGATATCAAGTGTCATTTCGTATAAAGACGTTTTTTCTTCAAGCAGCGAGCAGAACTTGGCCCATCCTTTGGCTTTTCTGCCAAAAAAAACAAGAATCTATGGAGGCGAAAACACGATAAAAGTCTAACCATTCATATCACATCAAAATATATTAGAAAATTTTAAATTACGACTGAACGTCATATAAGTTTCGTTCGCGAACTCTACTGTCAATAACAGACGCGAATCTACCGCGAAACTAATTGATTGTTAGCTCGACGATACTTTTGCTAAGCGGTTCAATTTCCCTTTTATCAATCTTACTTTGCGTTTCTTGTTTCGCTCGTTTCGGATGACGAATGTGCCAAGCGAATGCTAAAATATTTTAATTTGTCGGGAGAAGACGATGCTTTACATCGATATGTGTAACATCACCAATCCGTAACAGCATTGCCTAAGTGTGATCGATGAAAGCCGGCAAGAAAGTCTATTGTAATTCGTGGATGGTCGCGACCCGACTGTATTTATACATGTGCAGGTATGGCCGTGGTCTTAGTCGGTGCGGGTCTGTCCATCCTGGAAGAAATTAGTTCCTTTTTTTTTTTTCAGTGCGGATACTCTGATTATCTCGAACGAACCTGCAGAGATTCTAGAACTACAGGAAGTATCTGATCGGTGTAGTGCTAAGTGCAAATTGGATTACAAACATGAAGTTTCTTCTAGTAAGTATTCGATTCATATGCCACAAACATTCCGAGCGATATATGTACGTGTACGTGGTGCGAGATCGTTTCTGTGGTTCGTACGATTAACGCGCCGATTAATTTGTCATTATAGATATTATGTTTACTGGTTACGAGCTTGCTGTTGTGCGCCACAGCGAAAGCTGAAACCGAGGAAGCTGAAGAGAAACCGGAAATCACGAAGTTGGAATTGGTAGATCTCGGCGAGGGGGAGAGCGATGTCGACGACAAGGATTCGGAAGTTCAGAAAAAGAGAGATTCGGGATATTCTTACAGGAGGCCAAACAATTTCGCGTTAGCTTCGAGAGCTCGTTTGCAAGTTGGACAACCCGGCCACAGAGGGCGTATCGTTAATAGACATCCGGCACAAATAAATCGACCAATTACCAAATACGGGCCACCGGGTTATCAGAATTCATCTCCAATGAGACCTGTATCGCACAATCAACAGCACCGAGATAAATTGCAATTCAACGGTCATTTCAACCAACAACATTCGAACAACTTCGATGGCCGTCCGAGTGGTTTGCTCGAACAAGAAATCCCGAGTCCAATTAGACAGGTAGATTTCATCGAACCGAATCCAATATCCACTCAAAACGATGAACCGTTTGCAACTCATTCGGCCAATTACTTGCCACCGCAAAATCAAAGGTTACCCGGTTATTTCGCGCCGCAAACTTTTTCCCCGGCTCATGCAGCACAGAAGCCGGAAGATGACAATCAAGGTCAACCGGCCAAGTTCCAAAGCCAGAACATCGCGCTGCCGCAGGGGCAATTGTCGGACGCGGCGCTTTTCCTCGCGGAAAACGCGCAGGCCATACAACAACTTTATGGTGCTCCACCGAATGAGCAGGACTTCGCGCCACATGCCGATCAATTCTTGGATCAGAACAACCGAGTACAAAATCCGAGCAGCCGGTTCCAAAATTTCGAGGCCAGCTCACAGAGCCCGCAAAGTTTTCCAGGACCTCTGCCGTCGTACGCGTCCGGAACGCTTAGCGCTCGAGAGACTCTAGAGCAAATACAGTCCCTGGAGAAGGATCGACTGATCGCTCAATTGCAGCGGGCACTCGTTACGCAGGCGCAAAGTGCAGACGCAGCAGGAAGGTACGCACAAAATCAGCAGAGCTTCGTACAGAGTCAAGATCTTCTGGCTTCCCTCGGACAGCGAATGAAGATTCACGGTTTAAATACGCAACAGAATACCGTACTCTTGGGCACTGGGAATACAGCTTTCAATCAATCACCTTTTTTGCCAGGGACAACAATCAGTCCGGGATTTCCGCTTAACTACGGACTGTCGACAACCATTCAGCCTCCAACTACTGCTACTACAACTACGACCACCACAACCGCGCAACCCCCTCAGGCTGTTAAAGGCGATGGAACCTCGCAGCATGGTTCTTCCGTTCCTGCGCCACCGCAATCGTCACACGGGCCAGGAGTTCCCGTTTACGGTGGATTCGTTCCCACTTTAATTGCCGGCACGACTTTCACATCGAACGTACCAACCTACGGTCCCGCTTTTTTTGCGCCCGGCGCTGTCGCATCCGTTCAACCGAGTCCCTTCCCCACACACTTTGGACTGCCCATTCCTGCCGATCACGGTCAGAAGCCTTCCGAAACAAAACCATCCACGACACCGTCAATTCCCTCGACAAATCGACCCGCTGTTCCCTCGCCTCCGCCAGTCAATACCGTGCCATTTCCTGTGCATCCTATTGCAACTCCGCTTCATCCAGTAGTGGCGCCTGTTCAGCCAGTGACTCCTTTGCAACCAGTGCTCCCTCCAACGCACGTGCATCCCGTACAAACCCCATCAACGGCACATCCAACCTACGGGTTGCAAACAGCGATAATCAATCCGCTTTTATACAAGCCGATCAAACCGGTCTATCCATTCTACTATTACCCGAATGTCGCGTATCAGGTACCTAAGCCAACTTATCCGTGGAGCTACGCGCCAACCTATGCTCAAGCGAAACCGACCCAAATATGGAAATGACATTGATCCCGTTCTTTCACGGGTTGATCGTTGCTTACTTTCTCGTATCGAGATTGACCGTTTGCCCACGCGGAAGAGAGAGCCCGAATTGGTTGAAGATTGAAAACAAAGCGGCTCGTGTATGTAAATTTTTAGATCGATCTTTAAATCTCTCAAAGAAGTAGAGTGTGGAGTGCTGGAAGGTTTCAGAAATGTCATTTTATCGACGTTTTATTTTGTTCTTCGTGATTTATGAATCTTTATGGTATATTATTGGTGAAAGGTATTTGCAGTGTTTTTTACGTATATAAAGATAGTCGGTGTTTCACTTTTTCGTACAAATATGGAATAAACGGGCAAGTATTCGTGTTTTTATACCTTGTTTATACTTACAGGTTAATGTGATTTCATTGTGCTTCTATTCGCGACGTCGACATGCCATTAACACGTCATATCAGTTTTCGATATGTTTGCCTATTTTGTTAACTGCGTGCGATTTTTCAATCGAATGTTGTATTATACACCAGTTTTATTTATTACGTTCAATAAATATTTTTTTTTCTTACCATTGACGAAACTTTTTCATTATTTTTATATCGACTGCGCGCGTGAAACAAAGGAAGTCGATAACTTTATAAGATCGGCTCTGAATCGAATGGCTCTGTTCGAAAAATTCATTTCGCAGGCGGCGTTCCCGTTTCGCCGCCAAAGAAAGTACACCCTAGAAACCCAACTGCCTCCATTTCCGGCCCGTAAACCTATACCAAGAAACTCTCACCGAGGACTTAATGGGCGTCCGGCTGATCTGTCGTGATTCGATGACCTCAAAAGTCGTTCGATAATTCTAATCACGATCAATTTATTGTTGACCAGATTATTCGAGTAATTCGACGCATACATAATAGAGACATCGCCAATAAATAGAGCATACATTTTATTATTGATATCCTACATGTTGGAACACATTTTTGATAAAATAAAACCAGTTGATTTAACCATTAGTAGATACGACACTTCGAACACGATTGGTGTCATCAACGTGTCATATAGACAGGTAAATATGTACTTGTTATTGAAAATTTTTATAATAGCAGTATCGTATTCAAAATACGGATATAAATAAAGGTTAAGTGAAGTGACGTAGGGAGAGAAAGATAGGAACGCTAAGGAACAGTCTTATATTTAATTGTAAATCTAATATTTTCTTCAAAATGTCTTAAAATAATGTTGTACGTGGGATTGTGCTTACTACTTGTTGTTCAAATATAATAAAATGACTGTAACTATAGGCAACTTACTGGATATAGTATTCAAGTTTGGGCTTCAATAGTGCTGTTTATGAAAATGTTACTTTATTATATTAATTATATTAATTAGGAATGATAATATCTTTATAAGTTAAGATTATCTCTAAATTAATTGAGAATGATATCTTTATTTGTTTATAAACAGTATTTGCTAATAGTTGAATAATTAAATAATTAAGAATGATTAATTAAGAATGATATCTTTATTTGTTTATGAACAGTATTTGCTAATAGTTGAATAATTAAAAAGTGTCTAATTGATAATTTGACTGCAGATTTTTAAGCGTTGCAAAACTTCAAGATGCAAAGACCTATGCATATAATATGCAAAAATATATAAAATATCCAGAGTATTTATTGCAATATTTAGTAATTGAAGCAAATTTCTACTTGCACTCCATTTCTTTAGTTGTGTTCATAAATATAAAATATAAAGATTCATTAAAATCCTCAATCTGCTGAAAATATTCAGAAAATAACGTGATTGAGAATCATTGTTTAAAATATGTAAAAGGATGAAATTGTGAGAATCAGAAATATATGAGTAAACGCAAGAAATTGAGAAAATACAAAAAATTCAGTGCATCGTACTGTATGGTGAAGAATTCAAACACTTCTTTCGCTGTTAGTTTGTAACATGGAAAGCTGTGCAATTACAAAATATACAATTGTTCCGTTTGTCTCGCGCCCTCATCTTGGCCTCTCTATCCATATTACACTTTCCACCAAAGTTTCAGAGACATGCGAAGATGTACAAAGAGTACTAGTCTTGATCTAGTTAGTGAAATGAAGAATTAGCATTTTTTACAAATTTGATCAATGCATTTGCTAGATTTGCATTAGTTACATATGTAGAATAAAGAACATCTAATTGTAAGAATCTCAGATGGATTATAAAACTTTATAAAATCGAGAAAGAATACATTATACGCGTTATGTAAAACTTCTCGATCTTTCATTAAATTTTTTCACGTGATTATATTGGTAAAATTTGCAATTAATGCAAAAATGTATGTAGATGTCACAAGATATTTATTTTAAATATTATAAGTGACATTAATATATTCACGTTCAGTTTACACGTATAAGGCGTGATACAACCGGTTACGGGATAAGTTTACACGGAAGATTGACATTGAGAAAGGAAGAATAAGAGTTTTTTGATATGGCGCTTTAGTTTCGAGAAAATCGAGTTTGAAGTGATAAATTTATTAAACGAGTGCAACGGTACAAATGTTGGATCAAAATGGGACAATACTTTCGTCCCTCCAGGTTACCAGACTTTATTCCTCTAGATTTTTATCTATGAAATCACATTAAAGAAACAGTATATTCTAAAGACAATGAAAATCATTTTCAATTGAAAGATATTATCGTACAGGCATTTCAAGAATAAAAAAACTCAAACGTTAACGCCAGTTCACGCTGTTTTAATTCGCTGAGCAAAAATGTGTCAACGACACATCAGGGAATTTCAGCAATTTGTAATTAATCAAAATATATATGATAGTGAAACTAATTGCATTTCTTACCTAACTGATAAAATTATACCAAGCTATATTATACCAATTCATATTGTTCATAAACATAAATATAACTAGTCGAAATGGCTATGCTACGCAAAGCGCATATTCAAGCTCGATTTTGATTTATTCTATCGATTTATTATTGATTTGTTATTGCGTGCATAATCATCTCCTGACCGATTTTATCACGATTTAGGAAACACCTCGTATAATAACTAGAACTAAAGATGATTCCATTGAATATTTAATGCATAATTATATATATAATATGTATTATAGTGTACTAATATATTATTAATAAGATTTCAGTTTACCATTATCTTATAGTTTCTATCTTTACCGATATAATCATGGCAATTGGTTCTTATTATTAATTAATATTGTAATAAAATAGTGATTGACAAAATTGCCTGTCTTTGATCCTTCGAGTTTGAAAATTGAATTTATTACTAAATGAAAGCTTATAATGACATATCAATTTAAGAAAGGAAAGAGATAAATATGATGGAAAGAGTGGATCTTGTATTAGATTGTGTCGAGCGAGAGAAAGCGATATGATGATTGAGTGCATATCATATTGAATGAAACATTTTGAATTTAAAAAATTTAAGTCTAAATTCGTCAGAGAGCAATTTTTTTTAATCATCTAACCGATATAAACCAAATTTTCTGACTCCTTATATCTAATATTCAACTTCAAACTTGCTGAAACTAATTTAATCTTGCTTATCATAAATTATTATTTGATCTTCTTATCGAATTATTATATAGAATTTAATTTCTGGCATTGTTTCATGTAACGTAAATATATTTCTACACGCGTTAAGTCAGTCTATCTCATGATAGTTTTAACATCTATAAACTTATTGTTACCCGATTAGGTCCAAAAATACACATAGACAAACGAGATGTATTATAATGAAATACGTTTAGAAATGACAAACATATTTGATGTGTCAGGTTGTTTTTGTACTCACCAAGCGTGTTTATTCAGACTTTCCTTTGTTATTTATATTTATAGCTTCGATTTCGCAAAAGTTCTTTAGAGCTAGACTGGTTTGTCAACTCGTGCACGATAAGTGAGTTCTATCTCGGAAAGGCAGTGATGTTATGTTGTGGCGCAATGCAGGTACAAAACTCTATCAAAGAACCGTGTGACCGAGTTACTTACACGATTATACCGCTAAACGTGCTAGATTTCTACAAATACAGAACAGGTGTAATCGTCTTTAAGGCGAATGGCCATTACATTTTCCGTAAGTCGTGGTCGTCGCACGGAGAAAAAGGGCAACGGTCACAATGGCCACGGCTTATGTAGATACCACCACTATGCGTTTCACACAGGGAACTTGTCAACTCACTTTCCGCGAGTGACCCGAATTTCATCCTACTTCTCGTTTTAGTGCACTTCGTGCACTTTTACCGTTTTACTTTGAACTTGTCTGGTCGGGATTTCTTCTTTAAAAAAAAAAAAAAAAAAAAAAAAATCGCTTGTATCTCGAGAAATCTAGAAACTGGAAAAGTGAAGAAAATAAACAGACCTAATCCTCTTACTCTGTCAGTCAACGACGCGGGTATTATTAATCGAAGTCAAAAAGTTCCGTAACTTTTCTCAAATTTTTTTCGCATCGTTTAAGCTCATTTGTTACTTTTTTTTTTATGTATATGTATATTTACGCGTGTGTAAAAAATATAGAAAAAAATGAGTTTTATTCATTTTTTTTCCCGCCATAAATTATTAGGTGGTAATAAATTGATCACAGTGTACGAAAGCGTATCGTTATTTTTTGTACACATTAACGAGTTTCGAATGTTCGCGCTATTTAAGATAGTGACGTACGCCGTATAATGTATTATTGATATATAGAAAGTTATAGCATCTATGAACGGCAGTAGTAAATTATTAGCTATATAAAAATATAGTTCAGTTTAGAAATTAGTTTTCCTGTAAATGAATGTATAAAGGTGATATAATGATTCTTTAAATGGGTTCGTGTAATCTAATATATTAATTTAATGTAGTTTTAAAAGTCGCATAAAGGTGATATATGATTCTTTAATCTAATATATTAATTTAATGTAGTTTATTAAATAACGTATAATCTATTAATTTAATGTAGTTTTAAAAGTCGCATAAAGGTGATATATGATTCTTTAAATAGGTTCGTATAATCTAATATATTAATTTAATGTAGTTTTTCATTTCTATAAAAATACGACAAAGTATAAGGATGTCTCCTTTGTATGATTTTTATATCTTCACCCATAGAAGAACCAATTATGTAAGTATGTATGTACATATATGCATCAGATCTCTCGAAATCATTCGCTTCCTAACTGATATAGTTGTAGAGTAGCTCGCCATTAATTCGCATTCATAGAACTAGTCATGACTATCAGATTGTTAATTACATCCACTCTCTCGTGCAAATGATATACGAATTTATGTTCGTGTCTGAAAAATTTCCCACGATATTTGCGTAATCTCTTGAAAGTTCATATTGTACCATCTAACATGGAAGTTCACATTGTATATTTTAATGCGATATTCTATTTAAAAAAGAATGGAAATTTCAAAAGTGTTTTTGCAACTATGTATATTTAATTAGAATACCTTGGATTATTAAATAATTCACTTTCACAGTAATGCAAGTAATATTTGTTACATCTTTCAGTTATTGATTATTCATAGCTCGTTTAATAAACTTACATTAATTTTTCATTCTTTTTTTTTTTAATATCGCATCGACAACTAAGCTTATTGCTTTGGTGAATTATAAAACAATTTCTGTGTTCAAGTTGATTGGGAATCTTGGCCAATTTATTTCTGCACATTCAGTAATTAAATGTCTTATTGTCGATTTTGTAACGCATTATGGTTAAAATTCCTTCGTGATTAAAAATTAGTGCTATATTTACTTAATATGTCCTATTAATAATCTGACTTGGTCTGACCTGTTGGCAGTTTCGGTGAATGTAAGTTTATTTTTCTACTTACTAAGTGCATTCGGTCAGGAACATTAATTTTTGATCATTGATGTACCGTGTCCACTACTATCTTAAAATATTATGTTCATTTGATAAAAATGATTTTTTTTCGAGCATGATTCATGAAACAGCAGAGATTGATTGACTCGATTCATTGAATTCAAAGAATTCGCGTTTTTGTCGAATTTCATTCGAGAAGTTTGTAGGGCAGAGAATAAAGACGGCGAACTTCCTTCGTCCCACGAGTGAAAGTAAAACAAAATCAATCGGCGGTTTTCAGCTGTTATAGATTGTGGGCCGTTTCTCTGACTATATTTTATTCGTCTCACAGCAATTTTTCCTCAGCATTGCTTTTGACTTTTCTGTCAACGATTACCGCGCGAAAATAAAAGCACAACAACGCATATCTTGTCCGTGCATTTCACTTTCCAATATCAAAATAACTTTCAGCAGCTTTGGAAGGCGGAGGATATTTGCTATATGAACCACGTTGTGTTCCTTTCATGTTGTGTTATGTATAGCGCTCGCAAAAAAGCAGAAAACTATTATTTCCGACATGAATTTTTTTGCATTAAAGGAAAATTTTGCAGACAATGTTGCATTATAACAAGTGAGTACACTGTGCTCTCATTTTCAGAAAATTTTGTACAAAAGGAAAGAGACACGAATGGTAATTGATAATTTGATAAATTTCATAAAATATAATGACAGTCGTGTTTCCTTGACGTTAATTATCTGTCAAGAAGAAGTTTTAGGTATCTAAAGATTAATTACTAAAATTTGAGAACTCGTATACTATCGAAATACTTTGTATATAACAAGTGATCTTGAAAAACATTGTACATATCTATATTTCAAGATATTAATTTTCATTCCCTAGCGACACTTGCATCCTTCGATTACTTCCGTATCTGTCGCTGTCAATGGATCTCAGGAAGGAAATTGTTTCCTTCCCTTTTTTTTTTTTTTTTTTTTCTCTCATTGAGGTACGTTGACTTCACTGAAAAAGGAAATGCCAGTTTACGATCGCCAGAAACAATGACCGATAAATATCGATTTAGGAACTTTTACCATGCACGACATTCTCATTTGCAAATTCTACCATTCCGTGATTATAGATTAGACTACGATCTTCCTACGATGCGCGTTTCTGCGAAGGTGGTGGTGCACTAGTACCGCCGCGGTGAGACACTCACCTTCACCTAGACCTTTCTTTCACCATGCAAGAGGGGATTTGTATATAAAAGCTCTCTGGATAGCAATGCCATCAGAAACCACAATTTCACTTACACACTCGGTTGTCACTTGGCCACGGCACGTACGACATACCAACAGAATAATCACGCTCAAAGGATCAACATGAGATCATTAGTAAGTCAATTAACATTCCTCACGTCAATTAATTAATATTCGTTGGCAATTACGTTTCAATTGCTGTGTAAAATTCGCAGAGGTTAATTCGATCCGAACGCATTTGTAGGTGCTATTGGTCCTGGTAGCGGTAGCTATTGCAAGCGTTTCCTGCAGGGAAACGAAGGCAGATAACCGACCATTCAGGCCACCGCCGAAGGGCAAGCGCGGCGTCGTTGAATATTCCGGCGGCGGATCCTCCTACAATTCCCCCCTCATAAGTACCGGATATAACGGCGGATCTTATTTGGGACATTCGGCGGGTATTCAAAACCTAGGAGGAGGCGGCATTCTCGGACACGGTTCCATAGGATACTCGCTGGGATCCGGGGGACTCACCGTCGGTCTTCAAGGGCTCAATTCAGGAGGACACTCCGGGCAATCCTCGTACGCCACGCCGAGTCTGGGCTCCGCCGGCGGGGGAGGAAGTATCGGCCTGTTCAGTTCGTCTTCCAGCAAGAACGGGCCAGTTACTTTCGGCGTGCACGGTGGCGGTGTTTCAACGAGCGGTTCTAGCAGTTACTCGGTACCAATCTACGCAACGGGAGGCCACGGATCGCCGTCGTACGGTAGCGGTGTCTCGAGCAGTATCAGCCTCCCGGCGATGTTGGGATCCGGGTACAGCTCCTCGTACAGTTTGCCGGGGGCGTCGTTAGGCTCGCTAGGCAGTTCCTCGAGTCACAGCCTGCCAATCCAATCCATTGCCCCGAGTTCGTCCTATCACTCGGTGAGCGGAGGTTTAGTAATTGATTCCAGCTCGCTTGGTAAAGGATCCTCTGGCTACAGCCTCCCCGTTTCTTCCTCTCACGGAAGCTCGTCTCTTGGCGGCTCCGGCAGCTACTCTCTCCCATTATCGTCGGATGGTTCCGCTAGTTACTCTTTGCCACTCTCCTCTGGTTCATCCGACTCTGGCTATTCCCTTCCCGTTTCTTCTGGATCGTCCATCTCCAGCTCACATTCCAATTACATACCATCGTCTTCCTCCGAAACGTCATATTCATCGGGTGGAAGCGCCAGTTACTCCGACTCGAGTTCCAGCTATTCCGGATCAATTTCCAGCTACTCCAATCCCAGCTCGAGTTATTCCGGCTCATCCAACGGGTACTCGACGAGCTACTCGGCACCTTCCACCTCGTACAGTATTCCAGTTGAATCTCATGGTTCCTATTCAAATCTGAGTCCTAGGTACGTTGCGTACACCGGCTCGAAGGGTTACGAAAATTCAAATATTGCCGCCGGCAATAGATACGACACGATCTCGTATTCCAGTCCAAGTGGGAAATATTAAATTGCCAAATTGTCCAACACGTACGAACACATACGATCCGAAATAAATCGGGAAACGTATGATCGATCGTGGCCGATTCTTGGACAAAGTCGATCGTCCAAGGATCGTACGACGCCGTGCTAATTTATATTTATGTATTTAGTGTAATTGTTTTATTTAAGACGCCATTGCGTATTGCGACGTTGTTTGCTTCGAGTATGCGTTTGGGTAACATTGATACTGCGATGTTTGTTTCATGTTGTTTATAATAAAGCGATTGTTTTTTTTTTTTTTTAATGTAACCTGCTGATTATCTTACACTCCTCTATTAAGTAAGTAGAATTTGTCGTGCACTCATTGGAAATATTTTACAATAACTTTCGATTGAACAATGAACGGTTATTGTGCATGTAAAGTATCTCGAGATATATCTCTTTTCACTTGATCGATAAAAGATTTCGTGGTTCGGCACGAAATGATTCGTCGAGCTGATTAGTTCTTCCAGCAGCTACTTTCGTTAACGTTACTTTTTTTTTCCCCCTTGTTGATACTTGCAGCTCACGACCGAAAGGTTTCTTTTTTATTTATACACGTTTTCACGGTGAAAGTATTATACGGCGAGAGAAGTAGAAGAGAACGGTCGTTACATGTAATAAGGATGAGAGCAAGAAACAGTGTCAATGCGTAAAAAGAGGATCACTTTTACTGCAAGGCCGGCCCTGGCGAAATGAGCGAATTCCTTTCTAAACTTTTGTTCTTTTTGGGAAAGTGCCCAACGAGTCGTATATACTGTACAAGCCGGTCGGTACTCGTCCCCCGGACCGGTTTAATACCATTCACGAGGAAACTATTCTTTTACCTCTGCCCTTATTCCTATGACAGTAACGGTACCGAGGCTGCTGATATTTTTGTCCGAAGAAAGCTAAACGTTTGAACAAAAAATGAATCGTCTCGTTCCACTCGACTTTTAACGAAACACACAAAGGCCAAGTGTTTTTTTTTTTATACATTATAAATTAGCCAGAGAATTTTGTTCAGAGACTAATCGTAAGTTCATCATACCCTCTAAACGAGAACGTGCATCGAAGGATTAAAATGATTGTTGGAAACTTGAAAAAATGTACGTTCATTTGAAAGAAAAAAAAAAAAGAAATTTACGTAGTACTGTGTCTAGCTGACTCATTTTTATTTTTAGAAAAGTTTTATGCGTATCTTTTGTACGGTTTTACTACTTTCAAAATTTTTGTACATTACTATTACTTACTATTGTATTGTATTACTATTATATTACATATTACTTGTATTACTGTTATATACTATTATATTATGTTACTTGTTAATTACTTTTACATTTTTATATATTAATACGTAGTTGTTTATTCTTCTATGTATATTCTCCTTCGTTTAATCCGCGGTGTAACGCGACACCGGCAGAAGAAAGTGCATAAATACAAGCACGACCCACTTTTCAACGATCGCACGTGGGCACAGACGAATAAATACGCGTCGCTGTTCAAAAACATGACGCGTACGAAAAAGCTCGAGCAATCCGAGAGGAGAGGGATCCTCTCCGTTCGAATCGAGACGTAGACCGGTGTTGTCGGTGTAAGTGATAGGAAAGTCACATTTCACTATTTCCCGACTGGTTCTACGTTGCGTTTCGCTCTTCAATCGGTGCCAGCGACGTGCCTTGAGCGAAAACTCAGGAGAATTCAGCTCTTACTCTTCGTTTAAGCGAGATTTATGTAGGTTGTTCGACAGGTTAAAACATCTTAATATCGAAAACGTACTTTGGATCACCGGCATAATACCGTTAATACGTGTCCTTTTTATCCGATTCCTATCCGGTGACTGCGTTGGAAAGGATACTACTTTCTCACGCGATTCAACTGCGACACACGGAAAAGCTGTCGGCCATCATTTTTACACCGTACGCCGAGTAAGATTTACTCTACGTTTGTTTATCACCGCGAGTTGCAACGATCGCGCCCGGTTATCGAAGGCGTGGCCGACGCGGCGAGGATTCGCAGCAGATCGATGCGGCGAACGAACATGGTGCCCGGGTGAAAGTAAGGCTACTCGAGCGGATGGACACTCGAGTGGACTGTGTGTGCGCGCCAATTGATCGCGAAAGAACATCCGCCTTAAAAGGCGTTCGCGCGGCCGGCAACTGAAAAGAAAAAAAAAATTTTCTCGCGGGTATCGCTCGAAGCGTTTTACTTCCGCCAGTCCGCGAAAGAACGGAAGCCGATCCGATTCTTCTTCGAGCGAGACACTTGCCGATTTGCTGCGATAATTGCTCACCGTCCGCTTTAAACGTCCGCTAATCTCGTTCGCCGTTGAACGAGAGCTTTCACGCTTCGCTCCGGCCGGCCCTTGTCTTTATTTCCTCCGTGGCAGGGATGGATCTGTCTCACCCGCCTCGCCTCGGACCAGTTCGCCGCGTCGTAGAGATCGTTGTTTTACTAGCCGGTTTTCACTGCGACCGGCCGTGCACCGGCTACGCTCGGATCTACATATAAGAACGGAGAAACGTTAAACTAGTTTCCACGATTTTTCAACCGGCCGAGTATAAAGGAGAAATTCAATGTCGGCCGATACATCATTAGACGTCGCGCCGGCGTGCCGATTCGATCCGTTCGAGCCGAGAGCAGCGTTGAGACGTTGAACACGATCGGCGAATGAGATAACGCGCGGAGAAACAGTCGTACAGATCAAATTCTTTTTTAATCATCGGCCACCAGGGACAGTGACGATCGATTGATATGGACTTGCTGGTCAGTATGAGGTTTCCATTTATTTTTCCATCGCGGTAAGCCGCTCGGTGGGCCCCGATCGTATAATCTGTAACTGGTAATTCGGAATTTCAGCTACTGTTTCTACTGTCGTCGGCGATCTTCGTCCAAGGATATGGGAAAAATAACGATCCGAACGACGAGCCCTTCCTGCCGATATATCCGGTTTATCCCTATAGTCCGAAATTGATGAAAAGGGGCGTGGAGAAGGAAACGATCGCGCAGCTATCGCCAGAATTATACGCGCCCAAAGTCGACGCCAAGGACTCTTACACCGCCAGTTTCGGCGCCAACCACCCCCGAGACTCTTATTACCCTAATTACAACCCGTATTCCAAGGTTACCTCGCCGTCCAACTACGCGTACTACGGTTCCCTCCCGTACTCGTATCAATCGAGCCCTTACAGCACGTACAATCCCTACTCGACCCTCCACGGCACGTACAATCCCTACTCGTCGCACACGGTGCCTTCTCCGCCGCCTTCTTCTTATCCAGCGATTCCTTACTCGCCCTCTTATCCTAATTACTACTACCAATCTCCCTATTACTACCCTGATTACTACAACCAGCCGCTGTTTCATCCGCCACCGTTGTCGCCACCTGCTGTCGATTACTCCGGCGACGCGTACAGCGACGTCGAGGCCGGCGGCAAAAGTAAAGACAGAAACAGGCAAACACAGGATGCACCTCAGTTCGTCGACGGAGCGAACTACATCTCTGCAAACCCGAAGGATCTCGAGGGTCAGCCGAGCACCTACAAAACGAGCAGCTATCAGAATCAGTTGGCTAGCGGAATCGGCAACCTGCAGATAAAAGGTATTCCGATCCCGGTGCCGAAAACCACGTACAGAGTGATCAGCGTTGCCGGACAGCCGGTAGGTCCTGACTACCCTTTGCCAGCGTCGTACGTGAAAGCGCAGCAGCTCGAAGAGCTGATGAATCACGGCCTGGTGAAGCTGTTGCAGCAAGTACCCGAGTACTCTGTACGCGAGTCGACGAAGGAGGCAACGACGACGACGACGACGAACGACGGCCAGGACGCGAGTCAAAACGATCAGAGCAAAAGCACGCGTTACCTTACCGTCCCGAGCGTGATCGCTAAAACTGGCTTGACATACGTCGTGAATCCCGGCGTTCTCAGAAAGTTGAACGTCGGACAGGCAACGGGCCAGATCGTTCAGACGTCGAAGACTCCGTTGAAAAATATCAAGTATCCACCGTTGGCTCCTGGTGTGTACACGGCGATCGAGAAGCCCGAGCAAGATCAGACCGAGTCGAACGAGTACGAGAAATACGAGAGTTACGAGAGGGCATCGCCGGACGCTCAGGACGACTACGACGTTTCGTCGAGTCAAGCCGATAAACAGCAGCAGCAGCAGAGCTACGACGTGAATTCCGGCCAGTCTTATCAGAATCAGAATTACGTCACGCCGCGGGCATACACTTATCAATACACCAGCTACAATCCAACGCAGACCACCTCTCAGAGGCAGTCGCAGCTGTACAAAAACAATCTGGACAGTGTGAATTTCGGCGTTAAGACGAAAGATGCTTGAGGTTTGGGTTAGACGAGAGAATGGAAGACCCGTTTGGGTATGGTGCTATGACTTGTTTGCCGTTTCAGAGTTTTATTTTTATACGACCAGCGTTGGTTAAGATTAGTACTGAGATATAGATATTTATAGTTATAGCGTGTTTTTCAACGGGAGCGTTAATTTCAAAAGAAAATTATGCACCTTATTTGGATATAAATTGTACGATTTCTTCTTTTTTCACGTCGATTTTTACGTTAGACTTGCTCCTCCTTCGTTCAGTTCGATGATACTTCACGCCAAAATGGTATTCACGAGGCTTTTACGTTCTACGTATGTATGTATGTATGTATACAAGCGTTATATCCACGTTGTTATTGTTATGGCAATAAAATGTTGTTGCTTTTCGTTCGCGTGATTTCTCTCTGGCTTCATCGTCGAGCGAGCCGTTTTCCCAAATCTTCGCCAGCTGATAGTCTGGCGAAATATCGACCAGCTCTGATATCCTTTCTATTATTTTTAAATACCAACCGGATGGCGTATCGAAATCCCATCTTACTCGAGTTGAACGACGCACCGTAAACGTGCACGGGTCGATGCACGGCCGGTGAACGTGTTTCAGTTCCAGCCGGGAATTTTCGACCTTTCGGGGATGCACGCGGGAAGACAAGAAGAGGCGCACGGCTGGCGAACGAAAGGAGAGGATGCAACGAGGAAACCCGGCAACGTTCGATTCGTTTGGGCGCGGTAATGGAAAGGGGAAGTGAGATTGCGATTCAGAGGAATCGCATGAACCGTGGCGTCGTGGCAGGTGAGAGAGAGAGTGGCGAGTTAAAGTATTTTGCTTTATTTTTCGCATTCCCGGCGAGTGTGCCGGTGGTCGAAAATAAAATCGGACGAGCCAGAGCCTCTTACTTTCTCACGACTGGGTTTTGATCTCGATCAACCGTATACACGGTGGCCCGAAAGCCCGACGGCGTTACTTTCCCCTTCCGCGTTTTTGTGTTTATTAACGTTTTAGCCGAAAACTTCCGAAAATCCGATCTACCCAATCACTTTATCTCGAAGAGCAACCATTCCGAATTCCGTTTGCCAAAATTTCCGGACCCTTTTGGCTAAAGCGAATTGGCTCTAAGCCTGCTTCAACTTTTTTTTTTTTTTTCAGCAGAGAACGTAATTTCGTTTCCATTCCGGGCGATTTCTTTTGCTCGCAGTGTAAATCAGCGCTTGGACGAGCTTGCACGTAGCGCGTTGTTAAGTTTGTATAAAATTTCGATTTCAGTTTTCAACTGTCTCGCCCCAACAGTTGTAGAGAAAGTGATTGCCACTCGGAGAACCAAGTTACGACGGAATTATGATCCCAAAATTGTCAAGGTACAGTTGAGAAAGTTCCACGACTTAATTGAAGGTAATTCGACTGACGGTACAAGTGAGGCAGTCATCGTTTATTAGATCATTCTCTCTGCTTCCACACCCAGAATGCGGATAGAAAGTGTTTTTTTTTTTTTTTTTTTTTTCTTCTCTTCTCGTTCGACGAGCGTGTACACTGGCACACCAGTACTTATAGCCGGAGGAAAGGGTTTGCGGAAACTCGAGTCTCAATGGCGAATCGTTCCGCGCAGGGAGAAAGATCGACGAAGAGATTGATGGACTCCTTTCCCTCCATTAATTGCAAACAAATTTTTCGAAGGCTATTGAGAGTGAAAAGTAAACTGCTGCTTTTTCCTCCGTGCTCCTTTCGTGCATACACGCACTTCGCGCCGCCTTCCTGCAAATTTCACTTCCACACGGAGAAAAATTTTACCGCGGATGCCGTTTTACCAGTCATTTATTAGAGCATCACGCCGGGACTTAACATACACGTTTAATAAATCGCGTGAATGTTTTCGTTTATAAGAGTGGTTAATGCCCCATTGAAATTCCCTTCTTGAAACAATACGCGAGACAATGGCTCCAGACTCCGCCGGTCATTAAGTTCGACGATCATTAAAATCTCGTCCTGAATACATTGAGCGCACCCTTCAATTGTTCGCGTAAAGTATCTATCGCGGCTTCGTGTCCAGCGTTGTTAATTCTTACGAAAATTGCTCGCTTTGATTCATAAATTCTCGAGCGTCGCATAAATTTCTGCCCATGCGCCGCTTATCTACCTACGGAATATTCGCCAAAACAGGGTCAAAACTGCTCGCGTTGTACAGGATGTCCATAAAGTCTCGTTACGATTTCAAAAATTTATTCCAAAGGCAAACGAAAAGACAGATTAGTGGAAATTATTACAGAATGAGACGTACTCGATTTCTTGCCATGTTCGCTGTAGCATACACTCATCAATGGTGGCAATGGCATAACTAATCCTTTACTTTAGATTAGTGACGTCCCGTACCTTTGTTCTTTAACATAACCCCGTGTGGATGTCCATAAAATTTCTTTACAATTTCAAAAATTTATTACAAAGGCAACTGATGGGATATCTTTGTCAGATTTGTTCCATGTACTCGGAGATTATCAAAATTTTTATCACATTGCATTTTAGGTACCGTGTCGATGAATAAGATACGGTTAAATGAACCTCTTACAAAATGGCTACTGCTCAAGAGAAGGCACTGTGTGTATCATGGTTTATTGAAACCAAATCGGATCTGCAGACTCGGCGAAACTTCAGACCTAGGTATAGAAGAGATCCAGCGTCCATCAATTCGTGCATGGCACAAGAAATTTATGGAGACAGGGATAGTGTTCGATAAAGGGAGAAGTGGACGACCAAGAACATCTGAGGAAAACACGTATCGTGTAAGAAATCGAATACCGTCTTGTTGGCGCCGATATAGAAGTGGGCTATTAAATGAGGCAAGAGAAACTTAAATATATACGTCTTATTTTGTAATAATTTCCACTTGTCTTTCTCTTCATTTGTCATTGTAATAAATTTTTGAAACTGTAAGGAGACTTTATAGACACCCCGTATTTTCTGCGATGTTTCATAAATGCTGTCGAATGCACGATAAGTACAAACATTAGCTAATGAACCGATTAACTGACAAAGTAATTGATACAATTTTGGCAAACTCGAAACAATCTACAAGGACGCAGCATTCTAACCGAATCAACGTCTTCCACTGACAATGAATTTGGCAGGGTTCGATCCGGATGGAAATTAGAAAGATCTACGTAACGACCAGTTTCCGATCTCCGCGTTGTATATCCTCGTTCCTATTCACTTTTCACGATACCGTTCTCACAAGTAAACGTTTATTTTTCTTCCGTTAAACGTTGGCAGTTATCGCGGCCGGTATCGTGGGAAATACACGTCAGTCGAGGAGAAACTGAAAATTAGAAAACTAATATCTCTCGGGATAGATACGTCATTGATATCTCAATTGTACGGATTAAGTTGTATCGTCCGTCGTTACACACGATCATTTCATTTCCCTTGATACTCCTCTCTTTGCTTTGTGCGTCGTGTCGTCGCGTTTTGCGACTTTTAATCACGAAAGGGATGATCCAGCTCTTCGTTTGCACCCGAGTCGGGAAAATATTCCCATCACGTGGTCCAGGAGGGCCACTAAAGACGTTGTAATACACGAGTGAAATGTGCCACGTCGAGATACACATACATACTACGGGTAGGGGTAAAGGCTATATAAGAGAACGTGAATCTACTTTGGGTTTGTAGTAGAGCTAGAATCTTCGGGTCGCGGTCGTACTTTCTGAAATTAAAGCAACATGGTAAGTCCTACTTTTGGATCGGTTCATATCTTAATTATCGATGTTTTTTATCACTTTGAGTTACACGTTAGTGCCTTTCACTGTATCTCATGGAAGTATTTTATGTACATACATACGTTATTTGTTACAGAGAATATTCTGAAATTTCATCAATGATTAGATTGCACATTTTAAAAAGTGCAAAAATACACAGAACACGTGATATGCAGAACTATATAAAGTACGCAGAACTATATAAAGTATGCAAAATTTAGCACTGTTATCGCTAGGTGAAACAAATTTCTGTTCAAGTTCTGTTATTTTATTTTTCAAAATTCTGAATTTTGCATGAATATGCTAAATTTGAAAATATGCATATATAGAAGTTACAAGATATTTATTGCAAATGTTATATTTAGTAAACAATTAATGTACAACATAAACAGTTATTTAAAATATATAATAAATATTAAAAATATTAAAATTTGTTAGAATGTAACTGTGCTGAACAATGTTTTTTCAATGTATTTACATTATCTAATGTTTTTCAAACATTATCAATATAATCACAGTAATGTTAATGAAATTTCAAAATCTTTTGTACAACATAATACATTTATAAAACTTAATAAATGTAGTAATGTATATGTATAAGTGTCTAAATATTTTTGTGAAAGACTATACATATATATAGTAGTGGATCTAACCCTTAGAAAGTCTGAAGGTAACATTGGGAGTTTATTTTATTTTAGAACTCATGAGCCAAAGCAAAGAACAATTAATTTTACGAAACATTTAAAGCAAAATTTTATACATTGCACACAGTTGTCATGTAAAGAATATAATAACCGTAAAAGTATAATAATTATAAGAACGTAAATGCATACTGCAAATTATTTAATCGTTCCATCACGCGATAACGATCGAGTTGCATCATTTTCAATTGACAAAATGATTCAAAAAAATTCAATTGATTTGCGAGCATAGTTGTTTTATACTATATATTTTTTTGTTTTTATACTTTATTTTCATAGTTATTCCGATAATTGTTTAATCATTTTTTGGAGGATCTCATAGTGTTCCAAAGCGCTTAGCTTAGCATTTTTAGCAAGGTGAATCGTGCATGTAATAATACAAATTAATTTTAATTTGAGTTGAATTTGACTTATTGATAAATTTTAAAACCTAAACGTGTCTGTCTTGACAATACTCGAATCGTTCCAATGAATATAAGAACTGTGAACTTTTAAGACCTAAAAGTGTCTGTCTTGACGATATTCGAATCGTTCCAATGAATATAAGAACCGTGAACTTTTACACCTGTAACAATGATGCGCTACATTTATATTTGGGAGGGGGTGACCCTCCCCCAGAGGCACTGCATTCGGGCATAGTGTATATAAGAGTGTTTCATACCGACTGTTTGACCCAGAACTTCGTGAAGGAACAGTGAAAGTACATCCCGATGCAAGTTCATTTCTTGCCGATGGCCACAATGGTTAAGAAGCAAATATAGAATCAAATTTAAATAATTGGCCAACATTTGTGGCCAATCTTCGCTCGTAACGCGTATAACTGAATTATTTTGACAGGGGAATTATTTTGCAGTTTTTCACTCACACGATACTTTGTTTCATTTTACAGAAAATTTACTTGATACTGGGCCTGTTGTGCATGGGCGTGACTGGAGAACAGAAGATCAACTTGGACGACATAGAGAGAGATAATTTGAGAGTGGAAGGTATATCGAAGTCCGGCATTTCACAGTCCGAGGGATCAAAATATCTCGCGAAGCCAGTAATTGGCCAGCAACAGTACCAAATACCAAACCAATATCGTGGACCACCACCACCGCCATCACCACCAGCTGGTTCATCAGTTACATATGTAACTCCTCCACCGGTGCAAAATGTAAAGTAGAATTCGTAAGGTCAAATATCACAAATTGCGTAGAGAATTATGTAGAGTGATCGCGGGACAAGCAGCTAATCTAAACGCTGCGTGCGAAAATAAATTGAAAGCAAAGAACGATGTTTTCCTGTTTTGAGAAAATCAAGTTTGAAAATTTGTTAAGTATACTTAACCGTTGGCTAAATATAATTTAGACGTGAGTGAATAATCGACAGGATGCACTACGTGCCGGAACAAGTGAGATTTTTTTTTAAAACGACAAAATTCTTTCAATGGAGGCTTTATATTTAGTAAAATAGAACTTGAACATGTTTAGTTAAGAATCGTCTTGTTGCACGTGTATTCCATCAATTTTCAAATTCGACAGTTGGAGCAATTTAAAGAAAAATATTAATCTACGTTTTCGACCTGTTTTCATATTTGGAATTAAATAGAGATTCAAGTATATCTAAGAAATTTTGATACGAAGTCTTAAATAATTTAAGTAAAATGATTTTGTTCTTTCATTTCCACTTATATTTATGTGTAAAATCATCGCCCGATCGCTTGTGTTCGATCTTTGCTATTATCCATAATTAATTGAATTATCTGTAATTATCTGAATTAACGTATCCCCTCTTTATTTAGTACCCGACGGAAACGTACGTTCAACCTGGCAAATACGCGAAGAAAGAGCAAATTTACCAGCAACAGAACAACTATCAGGAGCAAATATTACCACAACGATATTACAATGAATATCAACAGGAACCGTTGCTATTTCCGAAAAGGATCGCGCCAAATGTCTACGAGTCGCAGCAATTGGCTTACCAGCCGGAAGTAAATATTGGCAATCAGTTGCAGCCTGTTCAGCAGAAAGTGATCTCACCGAAGTTTACGAAAAACGTGAACAAAGGTATTGGCAACGTGAGGGGATCGCGGCCGATTCAACATTGTTTAACCTTTCGCTAAATTTTTCGTAGGCCAAGAGTACGTCAACATCCCCATGATGCATCTTTTAACTTATTACCCGAATTTAAACGTAAATTCCGGTAAAACCAATGGGTTATTCGTACCTCAATTAGCAACAACAGCGACCAATCATATAAGCATTCCTGTCTACACGTCAACGCTAAGTCAAAGGCCAGTAGTTTCTGCCAGGCCAACGTATGAAATACAGTACACTCCAAAACACAATGCCGCTGTCTCGAATAAGGTTAATGTATAGAGAGAAATAATTCTTATATATTTTTTAACATAGAATAATATAGAATAAGAAAGAATATAGAAAAAAAAAATATATATATATATAGAATAAGAAAGAATATAGAAAAATATATATATATAAATATATAGAATAAGAAAAAATATAGAAAAAAAATATATATATAGAATAAGAAAAAATATAGAAAAAAATATATATATAGAATAAGAAAAAATATAGAAAAAAAAAATATATATATATATATATATATATGTATAGAATAAGAAAGAATATAGAAAAATATATATTTAGTATATAATATATAAAAATAAAAATATATATATTTTTTAATATTTAGTACAGAATAATTCTTTAAATTAATTTTTTAACATATAGATTAGTATACAATATTAATAGTAATTCTTAACTTTGGAAACGACGGTGCTTAAACTTCCATTGTTTTAGATAACGAAAGGCGCAGCTTATACGGCTCCGGTTAATTCGAAGAGATTCTCTGGTTCACCAGCTGATTCACCGGCGGATCAAACGTACGCTCAAGGAAGGCAGTTTTTGTACACACAAGCGTACATTGCACCGTCCCAGCCACAGTACGTTTCTCAGCTGGTGTACGCTCAACCCACAGCAGTTTATATGCAAGCCACGCCAGTTTATAGTGACGTTTACGTTCATCCGTCTAACTACGACCAAGACAATTCTTTGCAAGGCAGCGCGAGGTACACCGCCCCGGTTGAACAATTGCAATCCACGGTAGCAATTGCCGACGAGTTGCCGAATCAAGGTCTGGGACAGCAAAGCAGTCAGAGCGTGACTCAGAATTACATCAAGGTTAGCAGTCGTGCGAGAGAGCAAATGAAATTTGTAACAATTTCTTTTTGCTATGGGCAAATATATATTTATGTCGTAACGTTAGGAAGAACCGGATGAACTGAACACTGATTTAGTGCCACCTCAGATACCACCACAGGATTTTAAATCTGATACCGAGAGTGTTTCGTCGCAAGATGAAGAACTGATTCCAGAACAAAATCATGTAATTTCGTCGGAACCTGCATCACTGTTGGACTCGTACGTTCCAAGCAATGTTATCGCAGCTCAAGATTCCTCTAGGTATGAAATTATTTTTTACAAATGTATAAATTTACAATGTATAAATTATAGTACGTCAGTACGTTTGTCAAACGCCTGTTACAGATATCAAGAAAGGCCAATAAAGCTGGAGAGAGGCTTTCTCCCATCGAAAGAAAATTTCTTGTACAAGAAACGCAAAGTTGAATAATCTTTATCTGATAATTAGTGGTCGTTGAATATAATGGTCAGTAGATAATGTTAACAGAAGTTTCGGCATTTATTGTTGCTTAGAAACGAGTGAAAATATATCGCCGATAATAAATGGCGTGGCCATATCTAGTCTTTTGTCGAAGATCGTTAAATTACAAGTATACTAATGTTTAACTTTGCCGTTCTTCCCTTTTTTTCATATATCCATGAATGTATGTTTCACGTTACATGATTCTTAATAAATTTTTATTAAACCTCATTGTTTTATATAGTTTACTACATTGACCTCACAATACATAATGTCTGTTAAAGTACTAATCATCATAATTTTACATCGACTCAAACTCCATAAATTCGTAATTGAATATTTCAAGAGAACAAGTAGAAAGGAAATTTATTTTTATTTCATTGTAGACTGAGTTGTTTCACATTTGCAAAAATTAATAAAATAACAAAATCCTTAAAAATATTACAACTTTGTCGCACAGAACACGCGACGCACTCGTTAAAATTTAGTAATTAAAATTATTTGAAAGCTTCGGTTTAAACATTCTGTCTACTTTGACGTTAAATTTTGACACGCGGAACAAGCGACGCACTCGTTAAAATTTAATACTAAAAATACCAGAAACCTTCGGTTTAAACATTCTATCTTCTTTGACGTTAAATAATTTCTTCTTCAGTTTCATAAAACCATTAACGGCGTTACATATTTTAATAGAGAGCCGTTGACACAAAGTACATACGTACAGGAGAACAAGCACAAGCACAGACACGGATGCCGGTGCGACGTGCCAAAACGAGAAAGCGGACTCTGAGGAAAAGAACCAATGGTGTAGGCTTTTGAAATTATTGTCAGAGTTGAAATTAATAGTGAATTGCAGTGTGACAGAGATGTTGATTCTTTTTCCCTCTTGTTCATTCGCACTGTCCACTAATTAAGAGAAACATTATCACGGTTACGTATAAAAATTAATATAGAAAGTAAAAGTAATTCAAAGTAGTTTCACTTTTTGACCCAGCAATGATGCAATGCTAGAAATTTGCTCAAATTTACGGTTAATTATTCGTTTCATCGAGTTTCACCGCGTCGATTGCACAACGTACCGGTCAATTAGGAGGAAAAAATATGCGTGATAATTAATTTTCGGTGTTTTTCTTTTTTTTCTTTTTAATCACATTACCACGACGAAATAATTAGTCTCAAGTTCGTGACGAGGATGAGCACGCGGCTGCAGCGATATCGCTACGCTACTGGCAGGTGTCTTTCCATATGTATCGAACGAAGAATGTCAGTGTGTTACAGCGGTGAAACTATAATCGTGGTGTCCCTCTCGTGGTTCGAGCGAAGGCATATAAGGTGGGATGTAGCTGCCACTGCTTCATCAGTTCCAAATACACGCGAGAAGATCAAGAGTGCGAAGCGTGCAGGTTTAAGGTCGATCCCCGGCATCATGAAGATACTCGCGACACACGTAAGTACGCCGATTTCTCGCTTTTCTTCCGAGAAACGTTTCACACCTCGAAAATTCACGCGCCAGTTGGTCGATCCTGGCACGAAACATTTTTATAAAAACGGCAAAATGAATAGGCACGTTATATCTGTACGCTCTAGTCACTTCATTCATGCAGATTCATGCTCCAAGGATACAAATTGCGGGGTGAATCGGTAGGAGGAACGAATAACAGTTTCACGTGCGCGGAATATAGCTTTTACCTTATCTCGTTTATGAAGAATTACCCTTATTAGTTCCTCTGAATGTCCAGGATAATAGCACGAACGACATTATTCGTATGCGTCCGCGCGTACGTTCCTCAACTGATCTCGCCGTGTTTTTCGTACAATTTCGCACAGAGTACGTCAACGTCGACTGAACGATAATACAGCTGGTTGCACCAGTTTTGTTCACTGTTATTTTTGTTAACAGCATCAAGGAGACGAGTCAATAAAATTAAATTAGCCATTGTGCTCAATGTACGCAGGTCTGTCTGTCATTTCACTGATAGGTTCTTCAGATTCTTTCTGTCGACGAGATAATCCAGGCTTCTCCGAGCTTGGTCATTAGGGAGAAAGTGTTTCTTATTTTTTTCTTCTTCGATCCACAGTCGTGTTCGTCCGGCGAAGTAACCGTGACAGATGCTCTTAAGCAAGTCAGTGAAAGTCCTTGAAGGTATTCGGGCAATAACGGCTCTCGAGCTGCCATAAAGTTTATTCGGGTTGTACGTTATTAGGTAACGGTTGATTTCCTACTTGCTCGGAAGATAAACTCGAGTGAAAATGATGCGACGAAACTCTCCCCGTTCGCCGAACGATTCTCTCTGTTACGAAACGCCGAGCGATTTCAAAATTAAATAATTCCCATGATAATCGGCCCGTGTGCAAAACAAGTGTAACGCGATTCTAGTTGCACCTTTCAACTAACTTTCATACCTGTCTCCTCGAGATTATTAACGAAGAAACTCGAGATTTACTACAACTACGAGCAACTTGTTTACGATCTTTCAAGTCTTACGATATTTCCACCGTTCTTCGACTCGAAATACGTTTGCCAATGAAAGCGGTGAAAATCACGGAGTGCGCGCCAACATGAAACTCGTTCTCTCAACTTGGCCTCAACTGCGACCTTGTAAAAATTCGCACCTTTCCCTGCCAAGGTCAGCCTGCAAGAAAGTATCGATTTCCCTTCGATAATTACAGGCTTGCTGCTTTGGTAAACGCTCGATGTTAAGAACAAAAGGTCCCGGCGGAGAAGGTAAAGGAAGCGAGGTGAAAGTAAAATTATCATTAGCGGAGCATCGAGCCACGATATCGATAACCACGTTACTGTACGCGTCCGTTAGACCGTCAACCCGTTGATTTTTCACGCGCTTTCCGTTGCTTTCAGACAGTGACTGAAAACCGAAATATTTTGAGGTTTAGGTATTATACCGGTAAACTGAAACCGAAATATTGTAGGTTTATGTATTATACCGATAAACTGAAACCGAAATATTGTGAGGTTTAGGTATTATACCGGTAAACTGAAACCGAAATATTGTGAGGTTTAGGTATTATACCGGTATTTGGAAAATCGGTTTTAACACCGGTATATACCACTTTACTGACGAAAACCCATTTTTCATTTTCTACGTACAGTGACTCTTATCAATATTCGGACATCATGCTATTCAAAATATTGTTGTGGATTGTTCGATTGTTTATAATAGTAAATTTGGATTAATTTTTTAATAATATAATAAAACATTCGTTACAGTTTATAGTAACATAAATTTTATTTATTTATTGCACATACTTTCCTTAATGTCAAACAATAAACTGAATTACGTCGAAATGTAGCGTGGGAGATACAACGATGAATTAGTATTAGAAATAATTATTAATAATAAAGGATAACAACGTATAAATATGGTAATGATTAAAAACGAGTATATGAGAGAAAAGTAAACATTTTATTCTTGATTTCCTCGAATAATTAATGTATTATTTATACAATCGTCATGTAAATTGTAACGATGCGGCGATGAAATATATTTTACAGACGAAAAAAGGCGTTCGACGCTTACTTGTGTTGATGGAACTGCTAAAATTCCTGCTGTTAGGAAAACTCAGTTCCCATCTCGGACATCCCTAATTGGCCGAGTCGTTTTTGGATTTTAACCGATTAGGTTTTTTCAAG